>NC_056732.1:637260887-637371498 GCF_019279795.1 Protopterus annectens
CAGAACGAAATGGATGCAACAGAAACAAGACTACAGCTGAAGATAAAAACAGAAGGGATTTCATCAGAATAAAAATTTGAGGAACAGAAACATGTAGAACTGGGATAAAATGTAGATTTTTGTAACCTGAGTTCACTTGGCAGGTACTGCTTATGGGAATATATTTGGAACACGCAATTAGTATTGCCCAGCAGTCAAACTGACTCACCAGTATCAAATAGTAAAATCCAAAATGTGTACACCAGTGTCAGAGCCACAGAAAGAATATATTTCACTTAAATAACAAAAACAGTGTATGTGGTTTTATATTTATACAGAACATGTAAGGGTAGTATTTATAATCACTTCACTTACGCATAGCAGGAATTTATCAAGTTGTGCCTAAGCACAACTTCTGCATGATTCATAAAGGCATGCTGTCCTCAATCAACTTGTGAAAAACTTATGCAAATAAGACAGTAATGACATGTAGATGAGGGATGTCTGCAATTTGTGCAACAGACTTGTGTAAATGAAGTCTTTTCCCACATGTTTGTGATTCATAGTCACTTTTTATTTGTCTCTGCTGTGTGTGCAAATTCCTTATAAAACTTTGCAGACAGTGGAGATAGTTGTTGTAGCTGCCAGCCTGGCTATTTTTTTTATTGTGAGCTGCTTTTCTCAGACTCACCAATACTGCAGGCATCCAACAAAGCTTGCCACGAAGGCACAGATGCTACTTATGGGGAAAGATTGACTCATTTTAACTTTGCTGACCAAAAACTCCTTGACAGATTGAGTGGACATGGATATTGTAATGGATTTAGTGAGACTGTATGGCCCACAGTTGAGGACTGTGGGGGGATGCGTGGTCTTCCATACCTGTGGATACCAGGGTATTTATAGCCCATGGGGACACTCCAGAGACAAACTGAGGATATCGGAATAATACTTCAGTGGTTCCTGGACATTCTCTTGACAAGTGTGGATCAGTATATTTATCTGCCAGTGTCACCTCAGGAGTGAGCCAGAACCATGAGTGCCTTCAAAGGGGTGGCACATTTTCTAGAGGTACTTGGTGAGATAGACTATACCCGTGTTGCCATTAGGGCCCCATCTGGTCAATGGGGGGAGCAATACCACAATAGAAAGGGCTATCATTTCATCAACTGCCAGGCAGTGAGTAATGCATGAGGATGCATCACTAACATTAGTTCAGAATCCTGGCAATGCTTATAATTCTCACTTTGGGCATATGAGCTCACTCTACCACCTCTTCCTGCATGGTAGGATACACTTCAGACATCTTGTTGTTAAGTGCAAAGTTTTCCAGTAATGGAAAATGGTTTGCTTAGTAGTAAACCCCCTTTTATGTCTCTAACCCTGACTGATGACACCAGTCTGGAACACTTGAACACTGTCCTATTCCAGTTTGTCATTGAGCAAGTGTTTGCAAAAGATGAATAATGTATGGCTCACAGGATGCAGTAGATCAAAACAAGGGAAGAGACCAGTCACCAGTGGAGTCCCCAGGGTTCAGTGCTGAGACTTTTTCTGTTTGGCATATACATCTCAAAAGTAAAAGGAAATACCAAAGAGCTTTGGCCAGCTAAGTTTGAGATGACTGCAAGCTAGGTAAAGTTATTGAACCCCCAAATGACTTAACCATCATGCATGAAGGTTTGTCCCAAATATTAACTGGTGTCAAAATCATGACAATGCCCTCTGAGAACTAATCCAATTGTTTGGCATTTGGGAACTTGTGTGTACAGTGACCTAACTTTTGACCAACTTGTGCCCAGAGTTATAAGAAAGCCTTTCTATATTGCACAGCTTTATAAACAAATTGATTATGACTAGATCTAGAAATGTTGGTGTCCCCCTTTACAAAGCTCTCATTATGTCAATCATTTTGTATAATGCCCACTTTGGCATGTATCTGTCCAGCCCCATGCAATAATTGGAATACCTTCAGAGATACCTTAATAAAAGTCCTAAACAATAGGTCTTGCATGGACCACCTCAAAGATTTATTACTATACTCAGTATCCTACAGAGTGCATAGAGGTGACATGTCTGGCATACAAAGCATCCCCCGACATAATACAGATGGACCTACTGAACATCAGAAAGTCAAATGGCATCAGAAATACTCAGTCCAGGTATCTAAACTGAATATTGTGGAGAGATGGATATATATCACAGAGGCTACCACTGTTCTGGAACAGACTATTTATTTATTTTACATTTATTTATTTTACATTTGTTGACCGGGCTAGTCCAACTGGATACATGTCCATTTTCAGTGGAGGCCCAAGGAGAAAAGCTCCACATATCCATATAAATAAAGCAAAGCTCATCCATCCATATTCAAATGCAACTTGGCTCTAAGGATGGGTAATAGAAAATGTACTCCAGGATTTCCCCTCATGCCACTAGTGGATAGAAGTAGTTCCTAAATGCTGCATCCCTTACATGCCCTCCCCCCAAATTATCTATGGTATGATCACAGTTTTTCTCACTAGGGCTAACATACAATTATCAGCCATGGAGATAGCTAAGACCAATCAGAAAATGTTAATTCAAACACCAAAAGGGAACTGGCTAAGCTTAAAATGTCATTTAAGTGAAGCTATGTTGTGGTAGCAAATAGTTATAAAAAAATTACCCTTTTTAGTTCACTAAGTGCCCCTGTCACCCTCCGCCCCTACCAGTCTTTAACAGCTTCAGGCACCTATGATTACCAGTAACAGGAAATAAGCCATATAAAAAGAAAAAAAAAATGACTGGATAAATTTACATTGTCAAGCAGAAGAAACTATGGAACATATGTTTTTGAAATGTAAAAGAATAAATAATTTATGTGGAAAACTATGCAAAGATTTGAAGATATAAAATAAGTGGATAAAATAAACATGGATATGATTAAATATGGAAATTATAAAAATAGAAGTAAATAATATGTTAAAAGAATGGATAAAAAGTTATTTTATGTTATATGTGTTATATGGAATGAAAGAATAAATGAAGATATGTGTAATGGTAAATGAAGTTTGGCGACAATGTTGTGTCTTTCGGCTTTTCCCGGTTAGGGGTCACCACAGCGGAACTCCGGTCCGCTAATGATTGGCAGTTGATTTTTACATACCGAGTTGCTAGCTCTGCCGCACAACCTTCAATGAAGGTACGCCCATTCACGCATGTCTCTACGCAGAAGATGCTCTAGCTGAGAATCGAACCGGACAGCGTCTTACTGTGAGGCGACAATGCTACCACAGCATCAGATGGTGGTTATGGTAAAAGAAGTGGCAGTCTATAGGGATGAACATTTTGCATGATTGTAAAGGAACTTGGGTACATGTGTAAACAGATTTGTATATTTACAGATTTGTACATAAATTTATATTTCTAAATATGTATATATTTTGTAAATAAGTGTTATTTTTTATATAAATAAAGGAGCCCTACTCTTTTTGATAGGTGCCATGGGATCTTTTACTTCTACCTTAGCTACCAGCAACTCAGGCAGATAGGGTCTCAGTTTAACAACTCATCTGAAGGATGACACACTCGAGAGTGCAGCACCAGACATAGGAAATATGTTAAAAATAATCACTTACTTGCAAGGAGGTTTAAAAATATGTAAAATCAGAAATATAGGGTCTATATTACACATTTGAAGTTTCAAAACTTCGAATCCCATATGTTCGACAATATATGATCAAAGTTTGAAACTTCGAATATATATAATAAAACATAAAAAAAAAAATAAAACTTAACGCTCCGAGCAAGCCCCCCCTGCACCCCCCACCCACTACTTAAATATACCAACTCCGAGATCGCACTTCAGTGCAGAAAAGATAAATTTTCGCATCTTGCACTGTACAGTGCTGTTACATTTAACCTTCAAACTTTTCAAAGTTCCATCATATGGTGTCGAGCATATGACTTTCGAACTTTGAAAAGTTTGTTCATGTAATAGGAACCTGAAATATGCTATTCATAATACAGGTGTTATAGGGGAGGTAAATGTGATCCTGCTAAATAAATGACATGGAACATACAATTATGTAGGAAATTTTAAGAGACCCTAGGAGATAAACAGCCAAGGTTTTCTCAGATGAATGTAATAGTGCAACAATGAGCAATAGACGACATTAGCCTGTTTTCTGACATTTGCTCTTATATTGTTCAGTTAGGACTTGTTTGAACTGAGGTCTAAACTGTTTGTAGTCTCTGATTTCAGTAATATCAGGTGTCAATGATTGCCACAATTTAGGGGCAAGAACAGAGAAGCTGTGATTGTGTCTCAGCGTAAGAGTTTCAAGACAAGATAGCCAAGGAGGAGGTTGAATCTGCCTTGAATGTATATCCAATTTGCCTTTTTCAATGTGTTGAAGTTATGTCCATGCTGGGGAGAGTTGGTGATGAAATGGGAGATAGTATTAAAATTAAATTGTAAAGTGATGGTGTTTTTTTGTAAAACAGTAGCGAATAGTGATAGGCTATATTTTAGCTGCACAAACAGGATACCATTGTCTAAGGCTGCTCTAGCAGGTTTTGAGAGGGAATGAGATATATTTTGGGTCCAAAATAGGAGGTAGGTGACTTTAGATCTGTCTTTCTGAATGTGGCCTTGTAAGTTTAGGGGCTGGACAAACAAAATGCCAAGGTATCTTAATGATGTAGTGGATTAATTTAGGTTCTTGTCTAGGTCTTAGGTATGGAGAGGGACAGTGGCTTTGGTGAGACCTTTCTTCATTCCAAACAACATAAACTAGTTATTTTTAGGGTTAATATGTATTTTTGTAGAATACAGTCAGTTATTTAGCTGTAGAAGTTCAGCTTAAAGTTAATTTTAGATGATGTGAGAATGGTTGGATCTATAGATAACCATGTCATCACTGCAAAGGAGGAGTTGTAGAGGAAGTGGGTCATGAGGTAGTCTATAAAAATGGAGAATAGTATTGACACAAGAATTGATCTTTGAGGAACCCATAAAAAGTAAAGTCTGTATCTTCTAAGGTAATTTTAACTGGAAAAGTTTGGATGGTTGGGAAATCTTTGAACAATTTGCTAGCTTCAGAGTGTAGACTGATATTGTGTTAGACAGGGGCAGCCAATGCTGATCTTAGATTTGCATGTAAACATAGATTATATATCTTGGTCCATAAGGGAACAAGGGTATAACATTGCTAAATGGAGATGCTTAGGGCCAATAGCCTACTAACTTCCTGTGATCCTATGATCCTATGTAAGTGGGATAATAGAATGCAGTGTTCCAATGGCCTAGATAAAGTCAAGGAATACTGCCCCAGTGAGGTTACCTTTCTTCTTATTAGTGAGGATGTCATCAATGAGTGTCCAGACAGCAGTCATTGTATTTCTACTTGCCCAAAAGCCATGCTGCCTTTCAAGAAAGTAAGTGGTATTTGTCAAGTTAAGTGGTCATTGGCTGTAAATTATGTCTTCAAGGGTTTTACCAAGGGTAGGAATTATTGGGATGGGATGGAATTGGAAGGATGAGGAGGGTTTGCAATCCTTTGGTGCAGAGTTGATTTCTAATTAGAGGGCATGATTTTGGTTGTGAGGCTAAGGTTGCAGATATGTTTTAGTGGGGTGATTATGAAATTTCTACAGTGATAGAAAAAATAAGGGCAGATGTTATCAGGACCAGAGGGAGAGTCTAGCAAAATATCTTCTGGTAAAGGTGCAATTTGTTTGCAAAAAGTAGATGCATGGAAAGTATTCTGGAGGATAGGAGTGAATTCGTGTGGAAGAAGATGTAATGTTCTGCTGTGTAGGTAGACTGATGAATTATTTGAGTAAATCAGCAGATGAGAGGTTTCCAGTAGAGCAAGGAATGTGGCAAAGAGAATAAACCTCTTCAGGAGGAATTTTGCCAGAGAGGTTATTTGCCTCACACCAGAACTGTTTTCAAGAGTGAAGGATGATGATTTGTTTTGATTTGTGGTACTTGGCATTATGCCCGCATGTTGCTTGTTTAGTAGTGTTAGATAACTTAGTGTATTGATCTTTTGTGGTAGGACTGGGGACATTTTTACAGAATTTCAAAGCTCCATTATGTAAATGCATTATTTAGAGATACAGTCAATCTTGTTGTGTTTAAATAGCCTAGGGATTATGAGAAAGCATGTGTTTTGAAGCTCTATTAAAAGTTGTGAGAATACATTTTCAGCAGTGTTTGGATCAATGAAGCTGAGAAGTGGGGATCAGTCTATTCTTCAAAGATAGGGTTTCTGTCTATTTTTTTTGGGGGGGGATTGGTCTGTAGATAGTTCTAGGAAGACATTTTACTTTTAGATTTTGTATTTGAAATGTTAAAGGGCAGTATTCACTGAAGGTGGGTTGGTGATTTATGGTATTGTAGATATTGTTGGGGTAGGAGGTAGTTATGAAGTCTAGAAGTGAGTAGTGGTTAGTTTTAAAATTAGGTGTGGTAGGCATAGTCACCAGCTGAAGGAGTATGAGACTGGCAATGAGCTCTGAGATGTCAAAGTACAGTACAACTAAGAAATCAAGGTCCTCAAGGATTATTATGTGTTGGCCTAGAGAAAATCTTGTTGAGGATGTCATTCAACAAATCTGTGAATTTTGCCAAAGAGGCAGGGGCAGGTAGATAAGCAACTGCAACCTAAAAATGATAGTAGTCCTTAGCTGGAAGTTTAGTAAGGATACGTTTGGTTTACGATCATTGGTAGGGTTGGCTTGTGCTACTACAGACAGGTTGAGAGTTTGAAGCAGCATTATGCCATCTCTAGTATGAAGACCAGAGCTGGAATCTATGAGCTAATTATAGTTTTTAAAAAAATGGTTTAAGATGTGGTGGTCTTTTATGAGCCAAGATTCTGTAATGGCCAGTAGATCAGGGGAAATTGATGAAAGAAAGAAAAGCATTGATTTTGTCGAGTTTGTTCTGAATGCTTTTGTACAAAGAAGTGCCCAGGACAGTGAATTTGATGCTGAAAACATTTTACTGGAAATTTCTTGGGTTCTGGAGTGGTGCAGGTAGTGGTCAGTTCATTGTAGGTGGTGCAGGTAGTGGTCAGTTCATTGTAGGTGGATAAAGAAAAATTGGTAGGAGAAGCAGATAACTTGTGAAATACTGAAAGGGTGATGGGATGGTGGAAGTAGTAGAGGGTAGACTATCAAGTTTGTATATATATGTTGATGATGCAGAAGTGAGTAAGGGGAAGTTGAGTGAGGTTTGCATTTACTAGTATACTAGTGCTGAAGTAAAGTAATTCTCTATGTCTGAGTGAAAGGGTGGCTGAAAATAAAGACTGAAGAAAATACCTGAAGTTATTTAACCTGGTGTAATAAAGGGTGTTGTGTTGTTTTAAAAGGAGGTTCAGTTACTGTTATATTGGAAGTGTTTGGTGAAAATTAGAAGATAAATGGTTGTGGGTTAAAATCTATTAATTTCTTCTGAATAATTACAAAACATTTCCAAATTCAATTATTTGTCTGACTAAAGATTTACACTGGTATGAACACCACAACTCCTCTTGATTTAATCATACAAAATATCAACTTAATCCTACAAAAAACACTCCTTGCCACAAAATTTACATAGAGACTGTTATACAGATCATTTAATAACATAACCCTCAAATCAAGCAATCAGATATGATGTGTTTATCTGAAGCATAGAGATAATGATTACTTTTAAATCCAAGCACATGATTTTACCGTGTCTGCAGTTGAATTAGACCCCGTAATTATCAGCTCATGTATAGAGCTTATGTAAAACTTTGGATGTTATTTTCATTATCATCATCATCTTAGCAACATCTTAAGTACCCAAATTGTTATATCAAAATAACCTTGATCTGGCTCCCTTTGCAGTCACCAAAGAGGTTCAGCCTGTAACCAGTTACAAATCCAGTCGATAATATATGGATTAATGAACTATTTTTTTGCCAAACAGGAGAACATTAGTCTTTCTTATTGCATTCCTGGAAATATGAGACCAGTAAAAGCAGGCACTACTTCTCATATAACGGGATACAAGTGCTGATAAGGACAAGTCAGACTGGAAAAGGTTCAGTAATAAAGTTTTCATAATGCACTTCAAGGACTATGCACCCCACAAAGGCAGGCACAGCCTCTCTTATTACATGTGATACAAACAGGTTAATAAAGTCTGTCAACAGCCTCGTAAAAGCAAGAATTTTCAATGGTCAATCTGTAAACCACTCTTTTTATTAAAGATAGTTCTATAGTGGTTGTTCATGGTTGAATTCTTTTTTATGCCTGTTAAAAATAAAAACAAAAACAAACCTTTTAACTAAGATTGAAGTTCCACAGGCTGCTGAGCTGATAAACTCTCATCAGTCCTTTTGGAATATTCAAATAAGGGATTAACCTGTAAGCTTTGAGAGTGATTCCTTGTTTCTCTATCTCCCATATGTTCCTCCAGTCATCTTCCTTAGACCCTCAAACCATGGTCTGTAACTACCTTTAAATAAATGACCTGTTGAATGCAATGTATTAGAACAAGAGCACTCACCCACCCAATGGGATAAACTTCTTGAAATTTCAACAAGGCATCTTTATTGCTCCCACAGGAAGGGAATCTGTGAGATAATCTTCTAGAAGTGCTCACTATATTGATTTTAGCTGGGCTAATCCTTTATATTCCCTTTCTCAGGAAAGGCAAGGCCAGTTAGTCCCATAGTAAATTTCAAGGTATTCACCTAGTTATTCAGGTTCTTTTGGAAAGATGATACTGTATCACACTGCTTAACCTGCATGACCAGTTTATTCCAGTGATGGAGGAGACGGTGTGTAATGAATCTCTTCATTGTATTCTATTTTCCTGCTGATGAAAATTTAAGTCCTTGGTTTTGGTGTTTGCTAAGCTATTAGACTTCTGGAGACATAGGAAATCAAGGACAGGTGGGCCTCTAATGGTGAGGTAGGCAAAGCACAGATCTGCATTTAAGAGTCTGTACAACACTGAGTAAAGGGATGGAGCATCAAGCCTTTCCTGGCAGCTTTGGTACTGTCATGTATCACACTGATCTAGGGTTATAGTTGCTCTGAAAGGTCTCAAGTTATAGTCCCTCTGAAAGGTTATTTAGAAACAATGAAGATGTTTAAATCAAGACAGTCCTGTGAAATCCCAAAATGAAAGGCTTAGCCAGATTATAAGAATGGTGATCTGTGAGATGAGTGTCAAGCAACCACTAAATACCTTATTTTTTGCATCCATGAGAATGCCTTGAGGAGCCACGGTCAGGTCTATACATGTGCTGTGCTAGTCTACTCCCTGGACAAAATTTTGCTGTGTTTTTGATACATGCTCATCAAAGTGGAAGGATTTTTATGCCATGAATGCTGCTACTAACCAAGCAACTACTGGAAAACAGGCAAACTAGGCTATAACACTCAATATTCCAAAAATGTTCGTGGCTAAAAATGCTTGTGTGCAATTTCTAAACTTTATCAAGAAAAATGGAAATTGTCATGAGACTCCTTCACATTTCATGTTTCATCTAACGGTCCAGCAGATATGTCTATACAAACTTTGAGGAAAGAGATAAAGACAGTGACAGCTGAGACTGAGGGAAGAAGACAATTATCAGATGCACAGTGAAGATGGGACAAAGGGGGCGCCTCGCTAGGTGCAATGTGTTAGGGGGCATGATTGAGAAGTGCAGTTCCTTAATTCTTTACCTCTGCAACAGCATTTCTATATGCTGCTACAGAAAGGCACTAGAGCACTTTGCATGTGTTAAGCTGTATGTTTTTGCTCTTCAATTGAAGAGCCGGGGAGCTGTGGATCTAGCTGTACAAATATAGCAATTGACTTGCTACAGTAAAGGACCTGAGGGGTGGGGCTCTATATCAGGGATCAGCACTGGGGGCCAGATGGTCCAGCTATGGCTCTGAAAATCATGGCACATTTCAGTTGCAGATTACTATTCGGATGGTGAGAGTGTTATCTCTAGTTGAAAGGCTCAGGCCAAGAAGACTGAGCTTGAAGCTTAACTTGTGATTTGAAACTGAAAATGCAAGGAAAAAAACTCAGTTCAGAAACATTTATTCTTTCCTCAGATTAGCTACTTAATACATTTCAGGCTGACAGGGGAGTTAAACCCAATTCCAGTACTCAGTAGTTGCAAGGCAGAGAAATAAATCATGGACAGGACCCCAGTGCTTCATATGATTCACACACACACACACACACACACACACACACACACACACACACACACACACACACACACACACACACACACACACACACACAGACACACACACACACACACACACACACACACACACACACACACACACACACACACGCGCACATGGCATGTACACCTATAGGAAAGTCACAGGATAAATGGTTAATTTACATATTAATTCACATACAGCATGTCTTTGGGATGTGGGAGAAAACTTTAGCATCCAAAGAATGAATGAATAAATAAAAGAGAAGGCACCAAAGCCAATAAAGAATCTCGAAAACCAGTTATTTGCTGGTGACACTGCTAATGTAGTGTTGCTGTGCTGTCCAGCCCTGAATAAGACTTTCAGTGAACATTACCTGCTATGCCTTAAATCTAGGAAGTCATAACAGCTGTTAAAATTGCACTGTTACCAAAATATAGTTACTGACTTCCAAAGCAATGAACCTGTTAAAACAGTTGCTGTTTCCCCTCACTCTGTGCAATATCTCTAAAATTATAGTGAAATACAGGTACTAACAATGCTGATAAAAATGCAGGCATTACCGTGATAGAAATGCAAGTTACTGATATATAAATATGAAGTGCATTTATAATGACTACTAAAGAATGTTTTGTTTTTAGAACCATCTGCAATAATGAAAATATTGATTGGGCTGAAACCATAATCCAAGGATAATGTTTGCAGAAATTTATTATACACACCATCTGCTCAGTAAATAATAAATACCTCTCTTGCATTAGGCTCCAGTGTATGATCTTTGGGCTTATTCATATTGATGTATAAGCACTTTATTGGATTGGATAATCAAAAATGAAATAAACTATAGGAAGCTGCTGTTAATGTATTATTCCAAGAAAACTAAAAATAAAATATATATAAAAAATTAAAAATGTATTCTTCTATAGCCGATGTTAACAGCATATGTTATGGTCATGAATTCAAGGTAACAAATCTTGAAATTAACTGTTTTTAAACTTGGCAAGTAACTCTAGCGAGCATTAATGAAATCTCAACAATATAATGGCAAGCTCTACAAAGAAAGGATGAAGAAAATGTACCTGGTGTTGTGCAATGCACAGAACTGTACAATGTCCCTTAAAGATTCACTGAAAATTATGGGCTGAATTTATTAATGTATTGGGATGAGTACATGGAGATGCCTAAGTTATATTATGGGCTGAATTTATTAATGTATTGGGATGAGTACATGGAGATGCTTAAATCATATTATGGGCTGAATTTATTAATGTATTGGGATGAGTACATGGAGATGCTTAAGTCATATTGTGGGCTGAATTTATTAATGTATTGGGATGAGTACATGGAGATGCTTAAGTCATATTATGGGCTGAATTTATTAATGTGTTGGGATGAGTACATGGAGATGCTTAAGTCATATTATGGGCTGAATTTATTAATGTATTGGGATGAGTACATGGAGATGCTTAAGTCATATTATATATTGTGGGCTGAATTTATTAATGTATTGGGATGAGTACATAGAGATGCTTAAGTCATATTGTGGGCTGAATTTATTAATGTATTGGGATGAGTACATGGAGATGCTTAAGTCATATTGTGGGCTGAATTTATTAATGTGTTGGGATAAGTACATGGAGATGCTTAAGTCATATTGTGGGCTGAATTTATTAATGTATTGGGATGAGTACATGGAGATGCTTAAGTCATATTATGGGCTGAATTTATTAATGTATTGGGATGAGTACATGGAGATGCTTAAATCATATTATGGACTGAATTTATTAATGTATTGGGATGAGTACATGGAGATGCTTAAGTCATATTGTCGGCTGAATTTATTAATGTATTGGGATGAGTACATTGAGATGCTTAAGTCATATTGTGGGCTGAATTTATTAATGTATTGGGATGAGTAGATTGAGATGCTTAAGTCATATTATGGGCTGAATTTATTGATGTGTTGGGATGAGTACATGGAGATGCTTGTCATATTATGGGCTGAATTTATTAATGTGTTGGGATGAGTACATGGAGATGCTTAAGTCATATTATGGGCTGAATTTATTAATGTGTTGGGATGAGTACATGGAGATGCTTAAGTCATATTATGGGCTGAATTTATTAATGTGTTGGGATGTGTACATGGAGATGCTTAAGTCATATTGTGGGCTGAATTTATTAATGTATTGGGATGAGTACATGGAGATGCTTAAGTCATATTATGGGCTGAATTTATTAATGTATTGGGATGAGTACATGGAGATGCCTAAGTCATATTATGGGCTGAATTTATTAATGTTTTGGGATGAGTACATGGAGATGCTTAAGTCATATTATGGGCTGAATTTATTAATGTATTGGGATGAGTACATGGAGATGCTTAAGTCATATTATATATTGTGGGCTGAATTTATTAATGTATTGGGATGAGTACATAGAGATGCTTAAGTCATATTGTGGGCTGAATTTATTAATGTATTGGGATAAGTACATGGAGATGCTTAAGTCATATTGTGGGCTGAATTTATTAATGTATTGGGATGAGTACATGGAGATGCTTGTCATATTATGGGCTGAATTTATTAATGTGTTGGGATGAGTACATGGAGATGCTTAAGTCATATTATGGGCTGAATTTATTAATGTATTGGGATGAGTACATGGAGATGCTTAAGTCATATTATGGGCTGAATTTATTAATGTGTTGGGATGAGTACATGGAGATGCCTAAGTCATATTATGGGCTGAATTTATTAATGTATTGGGATGAGTACATGGAGATGCCTAAGTCATATTGTGGGCTGAATTTATTAATGTATTGGGATGAGTACATGGAGATGCTTAAGTCATATTGTGGGCTGAATTTATTAATGTATTGGGATGAGTACATTGAGATGCTTAAGTCATATTGTGGGCTGAATTTATTAATGTGTTGGGATGAGTACATGGAGATGCTTAAGTCATATTGTGGGCTGAATTTATTAATGTATTGGGATGAGTACATGGAGATGCTTAAGTCATATTGTGGGCTGAATTTATTAATGTGTTGGGATGAGTACATGGAGATGCTTAAGTCATATTATGGGCTGAATTTATTAATGTGTTGGGATGAGTACATGGAGATGCTTAAGTCATATTATGGGCTGAATTTATTAATGTGTTGGGATGAGTACATGGAGATGCTTAAGTCATATTATGGGCTGAATTTATTAATGTGTTGGGATGAGTACATGGAGATGCTTAAGTCATATTATGGGCTGAATTTATTAATGTGTTGGGATGAGTACATGGAGATGCTTAAGTCATATTGTGGGCTGAATTTATTAATGTATTGGGATGAGTACATGGAGATGCTTGTCATATTATGGGCTGAATTTATTAATGTATTGGGATGAGTACATGGAGATGCTTAAGTCATGGTGCCATTGTCTGATGGAGAAGGAACCACTAGAGACCAGGGGTTACTCTGAGTAGCAGCTTGCCTAAAATGAAGTGAATCAACAAAAAAAAAAAAAAAAAAAAAAAAGGGACACAAGGGACCAGAGATAACAATAAACCCTTTACAACAACATGCCTTAAAAAAAAAAAAAAAAAAAAAAAAAACAGAAAGATGATCTGGGTCGGAGGTGACCACTAAACCACTATAAAGAACTTAACTTACTTAAGATAAATTAAAAATAAATGCTGCACATCTCATTCTGTGTGGATTCTGGGATTAAGATGGAAATAACAAAAAATGGAACAAAAAAAAAAAAAAAAAAAATATAAATTTATTAATGTATTGGGATGAGTACATGGAGATGCTTAAATCATATTATGGGCTGAATTTATTAATGTATTGGGATGAGTACATGGAGATGCTTAAGTCATATTATGGGCTGAATTTATTAATGTATTGGGATGAGTACATGGAGATGCTTAAGTCATATTATGGGCTGAATTTATTAATGTGTTGGGATGAGTACATGGAGATGCTTAAGTCATATTATGGGCTGAATTTATTAATGTGTTGGGATGAGTACATGGAGATGCTTAAGTCATATTATGGGCTGAATTTATTAATGTGTTGGGATGAGTACATGGAGATGCTTAAGTCATATTATGGGCTGAATTTATTAATGTGTTGGGATGAGTACATGGAGATGCTTAAGTCATATTATGGGCTGAATTTATTAATGTATTGGGATGAGTACATGGAGATGCTTAAGTCATATTATGGGCTGAATTTATTAATGTATTGGGATGAGTACATGGAGATGCTTAAGTCATATTATGGGCTGAATTTATTAATGTATTGGGATGAGTACATGGAGATGCCTAAGTCATATTATGGGCTGAATTTATTAATGTATTGGGATGAGTACATGGAGATGCTTAAGTCATATTATGGGCTGAATTTATTAATGTATTGGGATGAGTACATGGAGATGCTTAAGTCATATCATATATTGTGGGCTGAATTTATTAATGTATTGGGATGAGTACATAGAGATGCTTAAGTCATATTGTGGGCTGAATTTATTAATGTATTGGGATGAGTACATGGAGATGCTTAAGTCATATTGTGGGCTGAATTTATTAATGTATTGGGATGAGTACATGGAGATGCTTAAGTCATATTATGGGCTGAATTTATTAATGTATTGGGATGAGTACATGGAGATGCTTAAGTCATATTGTGGGCTGAATTTATTAATGTATTGGGATGAGTACATGGAGATGCTTAAGTCATATTGTGGGCTGAATTTATTAATGTATTGGGATGAGTACATGGAGATGCTTAAGTCATATTATGGGCTGAATTTATTAATGTATTGGGATGAGTACATGGAGATGCTTAAGTCATATTGTGGGCTGAATTTATTAATGTATTGGGATGAGTACATGGAGATGCTTAAGTCATATTATGGGCTGAATTTATTAATGTATTGGGATGAGTACATGGAGATGCTTAAGTCATATTATGGGCTGAATTTATTAATGTATTGGGATGAGTACATGGAGATGCTTAAGTCATATTGTGGGCTGAATTTATTAATGTATTGGGATGAGTACATGGAGATGCTTAAGTCATATTATGGGCTGAATTTATTAATGTATTGGGATGAGTACATGGAGATGCTTAAGTCATATTATGGGCTGAATTTATTAATGTATTGGGATGAGTACATGGAGATGCTTAAGTCATATTGTGGGCTGAATTTATTAATGTATTGGGATGAGTACATGGAGATGCTTAAGTCATATTATGGGCTGAATTTATTAATGTGTTGGGATGAGTACATGGAGATGCTTAAGTCATATTATGGGCTGAATTTATTAATGTGTTGGGATGAGTACATGGAGATGCTTAAGTCATATTATGGGCTGAATTTATTAATGTATTGGGATGAGTACATGGAGATGCTTAAGTCATATTGTGGGCTGAATTTATTAATGTATTGGGATGAGTACATGGAGATGCTTGTCATATTATGGGCTGAATTTATTAATGTATTGGGATGAGTACATGGAGATGCTTAAGTCATGGTGCCATTGTCTGATGGAGAAGGAACCACTAGAGACCAGGGTTACTCTGAGTAGCAGCTTGCCTTAAATGAAGTGAATCAACAAAACAAAAAAAGAAAAAGAAAAAATTAGGGGTGGGGAACACAAGGGACCAGAGATAACCCTTTAACAACATGCCTTAAAGGCACTTACAAAAAAAAAAAAAACAGAAAGATGATCTGGGTCGGAGGTGACCACTAAACACCAGGGATACTATAAAGAACTTACTTTAAAAAGGATTTAAATGCTGCACATCTCACCTGCCAGGGAGGATATTAGCCTCTGTGACACGACTGGGATTAAGATGGAAATAACAAAAAGGTGAAAACAAAATTATATTATAAAGAAGGGGGAAGAAGGCTTAAAAACCTGTATTCTTGACAGAGAGAGGTACACTAGGCTAACTGATGAGTTAGTACAGTATTTTTTTTTTTTGCTATACGATGAGGATCTCAGGCATTTGTTAAACCCTTTAACTGTTGATGTATTATGCCATGAGGGAAAGTTACGGGTCAAGTATCTGCATACCTCTCAACCTCAAAGAGTAAGAAATCTAGACAAAGCTAAAATTAATGCTGGGAAAAATGCACAAAATCAGATTTTAATTATTTCTGTTGTAAACTTAGTCACTAAAACAGCAGCTTTTGCTTTAGCATGCATTTACTGAAGGATATAAAGTCTGAAATTCTAATGTTTGTAATTAATGACAGAGTATAGTAATCCATGATTTATGATGTCAATGCAAATGCAAGAGGAGGCACCAGGGACATTCTGTCCATTCAAATACAGGTAAGAGGTCTGTGATGTGTGTGTGTGTGTGTGTGTGTGTGTGTGTGTGTGTGTGTGTGTGTGTGTGTGTGTGTGTGTGTGTGTGTGTGTGTGTGTGTGTGTGTGTGTGTGTGTGTGTATGCGTGTGTGTGAGTGCGCATGCGTGTGTGTGTGTGTGTGTGTGTGTGTGTGTGTGTGTGGGTGTGTGTGTGTGTATGCGTATGCGTGTGTGTGCGTGTGTGTGTATGTGTGTCATCACATAGCTTTCTTGTACTGATTGAACCTTTGCCTCCTCCATAGTGCCATTTTAGTTCAACTCATGAGTATATTTATGTAGCAAATTCCAGATCAAGTAATATCAGTGTTGCACTGCTCAGTGCTACAAGCTTAAACAACAAAATGTCTTGAGTGTCAGGCTTATCTCACCTTGATGGCATCTAAACATGTGCAGTTACCAAAACTTGGTTTCAAAACAGTAACATCACTCCCTTATTATCAAGTTTTGCACCTACCATGAACTCGGGGAAACTCTTAGAGAGCTGTGTTTATTTATTAGGCTCCTTACTATTTTACCTGAAGTCCTGCAGAACAACAATGCAGAATTTTTAGATGTTTTAGTGTATCTCAACAAAACTGCTTGCCACAGTATTACTTCCTTTAAGTTCCTTTTCATTTATCTGACTGAGAATACTGGACGTATCTTATTGGCTATATCAGAACAATCACAAATCTACCCTTTAAACTGAATGCTCTTATTACAGGAGACTTCAATCACCCTTCTCTTGACTGATTAATTTATACTACTACTACTAATATACATATTCAGAGATTCCTTGACTTTGTAAGTACAAATTCTCGACTGTAAATTGTCCCCAGCCCCACCGAGGGTATTAGTCTCCTTGATCTCATACTCACCAGCTTGTACCACCCTGCGTTACTTCCTCCAGTGTTGTGACATCTGAGCTTCTCACTACATCCTTCCATCTTAACACATGACACCTCATGTTTTATTGTATGCTATGAATTCCCCTATCAAGTTGTATGTATATATGCATTTACTTTCATTACATTTACACTGCTGTTTTATTTGATGTTATTTAACTCTCTGGAGCATTTCTACCTAGGCCTCTGTTGAAAATGGGTATTTATTGCACAGTCAGACTTTCCTAGTAAACAAATGTCAATAAATTAATAAATATTTCCACTGCTGCCAGGTAATATCCTTGATCATTAAAAAGGCTTTGGTCTCCTTTGTCATCTAGAATTAAGGAGACTACAATAAAAAGCAAGTTAAAGAATCCCTCGGTACAGAAGCTGCAGTCTGTAGAGAACCTGATGTTTGAGGGTTAGGAGCATTGCACTGAAAGAAAGATAGTACTGGTAGTAAGATGTGTGTAGAGACGGAAGTAGGTGGTCAAGCCAAAAAAAGTGAAAAAGCAAAGTAGGGCAGAAGACTGTGGGAAAATGGTGGCATTTAGTAGAGCAAAAAATCTTAAACCTTAACAGAGATATTACAAAGCAGCAGCTACACTAAGTTCAAAAAGGATCAGAAAAGGTGGAATGCAGTAGGCATTACACCAAACAAATAGTAGGGCTACAGGAGTAATTGTAAGCAGATAAGGAGAGCAGGCTAAGACTTGTAATGGCCAAAGTTATGTGCACAGGGATAGAAGGTTTTTTTTTTTTTTGGAATCATGCGTCAGAGTACAGTTAGCATAATTATAAGCTTTGGAAGTGATAGCAGTGAAAAAAGACTAAAGTAGAAATACAGAGAGATGTGGATCATGGATCACCTTTTGCTGAGCATGTCAGTGCCCATGCCTAAAGCTTTTGAACTATCCTCTGACATCACATGAGAATACAGCTGTTACTTAAATACACTGGAATCAGTAATGCATAGTCCAATACAATTAGTGAGCTACAGTGGGGATAGAAGGCATGCATCTTCTATGCTAAGTAGCTTTGCAACTGGACAGATGCTGGGTGACCTGATCTAATGGTATACCTTTAACAGGTGGGAAAGAAGCAATGTTCTATCTTTAACAGGTAGGGAGAAAGCATGAAACATCTGTTCAATTACAAATCTGATCTGATCCAGTGGTATATTTTTATCAGCTGGGGTGGATAGAACAAAACAGGACTGGTATATTGCAGAATTTATGCTACCCATTGTGCACAAAAGAAAGTGGATGAAATATATATCCAGTACAGTTTATTTATTTATTGACTTATTTACCAGGAAAGTCTGACTGTGTCAAAAAATACCCATTTTCAGTGAACACCTGGGGAGAAATGCTCCAGTACAAAGTAAATTTCATGAACATGATTAATTTTCACAAAAGCATAAAATGCAACATAGATTACAGGACATAGTTCATTATAATACGACATAAATTAAGACTTAATTTAATTTCTCAGTAGTAGATTAGATAAATAGAGGCAAATCAAAGCATGTAACGACTTATAGCATTAGTTTGTAGCAGTTCAGAACTGTGGAAGAAATAGTTACTGCAGATAAAAGACAAACAGGAAGATAATATAAAATTGTGCAAAAACTGATCCTAAAGGAATACATTTATAGGGAGAATAAGTAGAAAGGAATACATTCAGTGGGACAGAGGAAGAGAAGAAATGAAAGATGAGATAGCGGTAAGTAATACCAAAAAAAAAGTTGATGTGGAGTAAATAGAAGTAGCGGAGAGGAAGAATTAAGGAAAATAGGAGAGAGTAAGTATGAGAAACAGCTTTAGAATTAGTCTATGAATGCAGCCAGATGAAGGCTAGGAACTTCTTCAGTGTGGCTTGAAGGTGGAATGATCAAAGATAGATCTTATGAGGAGGGGTAAGGTATTCCAGCTTTTGCCAACAGAATAGGAGGAGAGACTTCTTCCTGCTGTTTTATTAGTTTTGGAGATAGTGAGGAGTTTCTTACTCTTAGATCTCAGTGATCTATTGGGGAGGTAAGAGTGAAGAATTCAGTAGAGAGCAGGGCAAGCTGTGGGTCTGAAGATCAGGTTGTGTGTCAAACTGAGCTGTTGGTAGGAGAGGTGTCGGGGGAGCTCAAGGCATTTGAGAGACTGGAGAGCAACACAATCATAGGTGTAGCGTGAAGTGCTTGTAGCAAATTTTGCAATTCTGTTAGAACAGGATTCTAGTAATTGTTTTAGCAAGGACTGTAAGTTGGTTAGAATGGGGGCTTCATATAGGGAGGATGGTGGAAAAGTGTTGGCCATATTGGTTTTGGTCGATTCAGTTAGAAATTGTTTATTTCTGTAGAGTATTCAAAGTTTTTGGTGATTTTTTAAATTCCATACTGTATATGAAGATTGAATTTTAGTTGATTGTCAATAGTCATACCTAAATACTATTTTGAAGGAATAAGGCAATTAGTGTGTTGCTGAGGGGCAGGATTTTAAAACTGGTGCTCTCAGGGAAAGGTGTTTTGGGAGTGAAAAGAATCAAGTTTTTTTTTTTTAAGATTCAGTAACAGCTGGGCATTAGCAACCCAATTCTCAATGGAAGAGAAAGCTTCTTGTGTTATCTGTTGTGGGTGAGACAGACTATTAGATGAGCAGATAATAGTGGAGTCTTCGGCATACTGGATGAGGGAGCCTTGGGTGGAGAGGTATAGAGATTGTCAGTAAATATGCTAAATAGGGAGGGGTCCAAAGATGGATCCTTGTGGGACATTGGTGGAATTATACAGTTATGGAGAAAGAGCAGATTGCCATTTTGCTGATTGTTGTCTGCCTGAAAAGGGAACTAGTGAACCAGAGGAGAGTCGGTGTGAGATTCCTAGAAGGGATAGCGAATGTATGAGTTAGAGTGTGAATTGCTATCAAAAGCATTGGCTAGGTCAAAAAATAATGCTGAAACCAGTTTTTCAGAGTCATTAGCCTTCTTTAAAGTATTTGTGAAGGATAGTAAAGCAGCTGTAGCACTGTGGAATAGGCAAAAGCCATGCTGTATAGGGGTTAGCAGTTGATTCTGAAGTAAATGGTCAAACAGTTTTTTGTGAATACAATTTTCTGGAAGTTTGCTAGAATGGCAATGGACTTGAAATTAGTTACATCAGTAGAATTACCACCTTTATGAACAGGGATATTTGTTTTCCTCAAAAAAGATAGGACATAGGATTCATGGACAGACCTGTTGAGGAAAATGCAACAGCATCAGTAGTGAGCCTATCTACAGAGTTAGAACAAGACTTGAGTTTGAGAAGAAGTTTTTTTACTGAGGAAGTAGTGACAGGCAGAGTAAAGGAGGGAAGGCTAGCCAAGTTTACCTGATTAGCTGAAGGAGGGATGGATGTAGCCTGTGAGTTGCTGGAGTTTCTAGAGGAGGCAGGTCAGGAACAGAGGGGGGTTAGAAGAGATGAAAAGAGTTAGTTGAGGACAGCCTGAGGTTAAGTTGGCAATACTTTAGATGGAGTAAGTATTAAACATGGTGTTTTTTTGCAAAGGAAAGTTCTTCCGGAGACGGGTTGGGGTCTTTTCTGGTTCTTGGGTGGAGTAGGGAGCTGATAGGTGACCAAAAGTTTTCTGGGGAGTTATCTTTGTGATTGGACTGCTGGAGTATAATATTTTTATTGACAATTATTTGCTTTTCAACCTTGTTTCATAGTTGTTTGACCATTTGCTTGTTTCTGTTCATTTTTGTTCTTTAGCCATTCTCTTCAGGCTTTACTTCTATCAGTCACAAGATGTTTACTTTCTCTAGTGATCCATGGAGCATGATTAGATTTAATTATTTTAATGTGGGTGGGTGAAAGACTGTTACTGATGTTTGAATAATATTGCATTAAAGAGACTAACAGCTTCTTCTGGGAGGGAGTGTTAGGGAGGTCCAGCTAATGGCTTTTAGTGAGGCAATGAATTCTTGCGAGTCAAGTCTAGAAAGACTACAGATTGTTTTTATAGTTGTGATCTTTGTAGTGTTGTGGAACAATTCTATGAGCATAGGCTAGCAGGTGGTCACTGAGGCTGTCAGGGAGTGTGCCGATACTGGTAAACTTAGTGGGGTCAGAGACCAGAATGCAATGTAGAAATGTACCCTGATGTTTTTATTATAGATGGTTTGGGTATTGATTAGCTGAGTAAACTTATTGAGGTTTATGCTACTTGATGGGAATTAAGTGGTTAGAGTGTACTAATTAATATTAATGTCACCTAATATGATCGGTTCATTTGCAATTGTACTTGTTAGCCAGGGAAGTATGCTTTCTAGCAGGGGGGATGTAAATAACAGTAATGAAAATACTTTCAGATGTGTTTAGTTCTAGGAAGCTGACAAGAATTTTGGCATTATCAAATGTTGGTAAGTTTAGGGAGTATGGAGTAAGTCAGAAGGCACTGCAGTATAGAAGAGCTACGGCACCAGCTTTTTTATGTAATCTATAAGCTCTAAGGATGTTATAGCCAGGGGCAGAAATTCTGAGTTATTTATATCTGGTTTAAGCCATACTTCTGAGATGGCTACTAAGTTAGATCTATGGAAAGAGAACCATGCTTGGATGTCAGTTAATTTATTGCATATACTATGAAGGTTAATAGTGACTAGACTTACAGATTTAGGTGTGGCTTCGGGGAAAGTGGGTAGTGTAGGATCTAGACTGAGGTGGATTTCTCCAAATAGGGTGATGTTGAGGAAGTACAATTTGATAACAATTATTCTGTTATAATGTTGTGTATTTTTATTTTCCGGTAGGTATTGGGGAGGTAGTAATATTTTTGGTTTGTGAAGAGAAGTAGAGATAAGTTATATAAGGTAGGTGAGATGTCATGAAAGCTGTTGGTAAATTTATAAATGGTAGTACAAGAAGTAATACTGGATAGTTGTATTTTTAAGATTAGTGAATGTGGGGTTGTGATGAATATAAGGAATAGGAAGGAAGTGAAAAATAGGAGGGGTTGTAACATACTGGGTTTAGTAGCGGTTGTATGTAAAGTGTGTAGTGGACATACCTCTCAACGTCTTAGCTCAAGAAATCTGGACAAAGACTAAGGTAATGGGGGTACAAAGGCCCATAAACAGGGACAGATTTTACATATTACTCTTATGAATTTAGAAAGTTGATAGAATAACAGGTGTTGTGTTACCACACATTTTCTTAAAGCTATAAAGTCTGCAACTGAAATGCATGCCATTATTTAGTGACATTAATACTCACTGAATTGCCAGAAAAGTATAGACTTTATGACAAACAAACCAAAAATATCAAGCAAAATTCTGGAAATTCTGCAAAAATCTGGACAGTTGAGAGGTATGGTAGGGGAGTATATATTAGTAAAGAGGAAGAGTCAGAGGAATGAGGTGTAAGAATTTTGTAAGTAACTTTGGGAGTTGACGGTAGGTTGCAGGGGTAGTGGAACAAAATGATGGAGCTATAAATGTGGATAGTGTGGAGATGGTGGGGATTGGGGTTAGGGTAGGGGAGCAGTGTGAGCCCGACTGAAACGAGAGCAAAGAGAGTGGGTTGCACAGACCCCAGGTTTGTTGAAGGTATAAGCAAACCTTGGTAAGTTTAGTGTTTAAGAATAGCTTAGTCTAGTCCTTCATGTATTGGTGACATATAACATGGGGGATGGATGGACTTGGGTTTAGAACAAATATTAAGAAAATAATATACTGGCTGCTGAAAGATGTACTGTAGAAAAAAACAGACCCATGCCCCAGATAGAGCAGTAATGTGAAGTCCTTCTATATCCTAAGTGCTTATAATCATATTCCCTTCATTTTTAAAATTGAACTGTTAACTGTAAGTTTAGGCATAAAATTGCATAAGTGTTCAGTTGCTCTGATGGGAAGAGAAATGTTCAGTCAAGAAGGTAAACATTGCAGAGGGAGGGAGGGGCCTTGCAGTAGCACTTCCTAGCGGAAACTCTTTTACTTATATCAGGGTGCAGTGCTGTAGGGTGAAGAGAAAAAATAGCAAGCTAATAGCTTAGTCTAGCCCTTAATGTATTGCTGACGTATACATATGGGAGTGGTGGGGGTGCATGGGTTTAGAACAAATAATAATATACTAGCTGAAAGATGTTATTGTAGGAAAAGCCAGACCCATATCCCAGACAGTGGAGGAATGGGGATGTCCTTCCAGCTACTAAGCAATTTTTAAAATTAAATTGTTGAATATTAGTTTAGGGATAAACCTGCATACATTGTTCAGTTGTCCTGATGGGAAAACAAATGTTTAGTCAAGGAGGTAAACACCCCCAGAGGGAGGGAGCTCGCACTAACACTTTTAGCTGCTGCACTTTTATTTAAATCAGGCTGCATTAATGGCTCCTGGTTGCATAACTAACGCCCATTTACCACCACTCAGTAGCTGGAAGGGAGGAGGTAGGAATAAGATGTGAGAGGCTGACAGTAGGTAGTAAAAAATTAACAAAAAAATAAACAGCAAAGGGATGTGGGGGTATGAATAAGTTAGCATTGAGGTGATTATGTCATACATAAAAGACATGGGCCTCCTGCATTCGCAACACAGTCTGTCCAATTTAGGGATCCCATAATATTCATTTTCATAAGCTAGGAAAACATTTTTATTAGTCTAAGTTGTAGCTCTTAATGTTATTCTAATATTGCAACATACCTCTCAACCGTGCTGAATTACTTGGTTTTTACCGAGTTTTGGGGTTCAAGTGAAGGGGTGCCATGATTCCCAAGTGGCACCCCTTCATTTCCAATTTTTTTCTTTTGTTTTCTTTGTTTTATAATTTTCGCGGTGTTAGAGCTAACGTCATATGTACGCGATGATGTCAACTCCCTCATGGCTACCAGCCTGCGTGATGACATCAGCTCCCCCTACCAGCCTGTCGGAATTGAGCTCAAGCTCAAATGTGAGTGGGAAATGCAACAAACGGTTGTGTTTATGAAGAACTACGGACAAGCTGGATCTATTATTGCTGATGCTGAAGAACTTCATAGTAAGGAAACTAACAGAAAAAAACAATAAATCAAAAAGGCATTATAGGAACAAGGTCGATTGAAATGTGGTTTGAATACTCATTGTGACAGCTAACTGCTGAATTATTATTTAGCCAGAAGTAGCATTATAATCATGTTTTAGTGACGTGCCTGCACAGTTGTTTGTACACACGGAGTAGATGGCTTTAGATACAGGAGGAAGGAAACAAAAAAAATGATGTCAGGTGATTGTTTGTGTCACTTGTTACAAACTCTTGTATAGCTAAAAGTTTTCTCAGTCTTGTCTCTCAATTTTTGACTTTGTGGTAAATCACAAAGGATTTCCGTCAGTCGACAAAGCCTGACATTAGAGTTACATGCTTATTCTTCAGAAAGTGCATTTTGGTATAACACCTGTTCTGTTAATTACAAAATATCCCTGATTATGGGCATTTGTCCATCACTATTTTTGTCTTTGTTCCTGATTCTTAAGTGAAGATGTTGAGGTGCCAGTGATGCGGAGTTCTGTAGATGTGCTAGTATTTAGAATACGCAAGTCTGCCATTGGCACTTAGTATTTAATTTAAAAAAAAATTACTTGTTTTAACTGGTAAAGGTGGTTACCCAGGTTTGTAATTGGATCCCTTGCTTAGTCAAAGCACATTCTGCTTGAGTGATGGCTTCTTAGTATTAATTATTCATATGTGATCTGTGCTCTGCAAATTTGCATTGTGTGCTGGGTTATTTCTAAAGCTTACTGGGAGATATTTAGTGTAGATATTCACTGCATAATTGTACAGGATAAAGGTTTGTTCATGTACTATGACATTTCTTATGCTCAGGCATGCATTGTGATGAGTCCCTTCTGTTTTGGGCAAGAGTTGGTTGCACCACATTACTTAAGCCACTTAAGTTTAGTCTTTCTAATGCTGTTCAGCCTGCTTAATTTGATGTGACATTAATGCGTGATAGAACTGCATTTGTCTTGCCATCGTAGTTTGAGTTTTTGTTTGCCCCATGTACTGCTGCATTTTAAATTAAGGTAACTGTGACAGCAGATTCTTTCCTACTTTGTAACTTATTCCAGACAGATTTTTTTAGAAACCATTTTACTGTACTCCAAAGTTTTGCTAATCCTTTTGTTAATGTTCTGATAGAGTTGTGCACCTCTGAAGTGTGTGTGTGTGTGTGTGTGTGTGTGTGTGTGTGGTACTCAGGCTCAAACCCTGTACCTCGAGTACAGGGTAAAAAGAGTCTAAAGTCCCTAGCCACCACCACTTGTGACCTTTGCCTAGGTTTTTTGTGCTAAGAGTTGAGAGCTATAGTGAGAAATGAATTTGTAGTCCCCCATTATTGGCTTTATTGTCCAGTTTGTTTGTGCTAAGAGGTTGAAAGTTATGGTGAGAAGAAGTGAGAACTGAATTTGTATTCCCCCATTGTTTGTCCAGGTTTTTGTGCTAAGAGGTTGAGAGCTGTGGTGAGAATTGAGAAATGAATTCACTAAATGATAGCCATTAAGTTTCAGTCTTCCGATTTTTCATGAAACTGCTGCTTTAGCATAGTGGTATGTTGCTCTGACTGTAGTGCATAGGGTCCTGGGCTCAAAACTTACTAATGAAATGCATGGTGGTCGCATAACACTTTATTCTAGCAACTTTACAAAATTATACAAGCAATGTTTAAAATGTGTCCCTGGTTTTTGACCTTTTGCCCCCCAAAAAAAAAGAAATTGAAAAATAAGTGCTAGTAAGTCTTGAACACATTTTATTTTCTTGACAAGTATCTGTATTGTAATTTCTACTGTATTTCTTTAATATGGAGCTTTTCCCCCCAAGCCTCCACTGGAAACGGGCTGCCTGGGCCCAGTGGACTTCCCCTGTAATCAAACTGGAAATAAATAAATAAAGTGCGAGAAGCTGTGCAAGATGCCTATGGCTTACACTGTTGTCACTCTATTTATATTGTGGGTGTGGAAGTAGACTTTTATGATGGAAATGTTCTGAATTGGGCAGTTTTGTCATTATTGGTTCATGCATGTTGTTTCATTGCCTACAGTACAGTCTACTGGAAAAATGTTCAAACAATAAATTTAAAATGCGCTCTGTCTAACAAGTGTGCTGTACTGTACAAGGAATACAATTTAATAAAGTCATGAAGGGTGTATCAAAGAAAAGAACACATGTATGTTTCTTGTTTTGTGTGCAAGGGGCCAATGATTTGAAAACAGCCCAAAGATAGTCTTTATCCACCACTGGCCAGATGCATTTTCTTTGGATGTGGTGTGGGTTTTAATGCTGTTTCAATGAATGTGAGTTTCAAGGGTAGAGAAGTTTTAATGCCAAGTCTATTTTCATTGTGAGACAGCATTGCTTTGTTTACCAGATGTTTGTTAGTGTTTGGGCATTGTTGTGCTGTAAAAATAAAATCCAGATAATCATTGTAGAAGTAAAGCGGTATGCACACATTAGTGTTTATGGTAAATGGGGCGAAATAGCCAGGTAATGGGACATTGGAATGGCTGCGTGCAGGGGGACTCTGATGCCATATTTTGGTTGCCTGTTCTTCAGTTTGCGTTTGAAAGTTGGTATCCCACAATGCCATTGGAGTGTGTGGGGTTATGTAATTATGTATGCAAATTAGATGTTAATCAGTATACAGATTTGTACCTATTTTTCATGGGCCTTGTCCAGATTTTTGATGTTTCTAGGCTGAGAGGTATGTATTGCACATGTGATTGTATACATTATATAGACCTGCACCTGGATGAGCAGAAAAAGAACTACTCTTTAGACAGTCTGCCTCATTTGCTCACTTCTCTTTTTGTATTACTGAACCATGTTTGACTAACAAAATTCCTTCTTACTCCTTGTGGTATAGGTAGTATTATATAACTAGAGACATTTCACTCCTTTAATGACCTTTTTGCCCTCACTGCCTCTGCTGAGAGGCGATTAAGCATTAACAGTCTTGCTGCAGTTATAATTTCCCTTCCTAGTGTCTCTTTCCTAATCCATTTTTGCATCTGTATTCCAGGTCTTTGTCACCTGACCCTTCTCTGCTCTTGAAGGACATATACAGATCTTAGTCACAACTTTTCTACTCTTTTGTAATGGATTATGGAGTTAAACTGGTGACTTGCTGTTTTATTGTTGGCTTTCTGTTAAATGTCTGATTTGTGTAGCCTTTGTGAAAACTGATTCTGTCACAATAACATGGTTACAGAGAACTGGTGTCCAGAACTGGATACACCACTCTTGCTAGAATATGACCAGTTTAAATTATAACATTTCTTCTCCAGACAAAAGTATCCTTTTCTGTATATCTTATCCATTCACCATCCACAACTCCTTTTTCCCATTTTTGCACATGGGGTCAGGGTGTCACTTCAACAGTGACAATCATCTACAGCCACGTTTCACACTGCCGAGTGGCTAGCCCTGCTGTGGTTGTTCTTCCATACCACACAGATGCTGACAATGATGGCCAGTTTAGAGTGTCCGGTCCACCTAATGCATGTCTTTGGAATGCGGGGGGAAACTAGAGCATCTGGAGAAAACGCACTTGAACACAGGGTGGACATGCAGACTCCACACGGAAGGCACCACAGCCAATAGCTGAATTGGAGCACCTCTTGCTGCCATCCTGTGTGCCCCCACAAGTGAGTACCACTCAGCCAGTTTCCTTAATCTTTCCCAGAGCATGCAGCCAGCTAGTTATTGAACATGTTCCCACGCAGTTATAATGAGGGGTCATTCTGCTCTGATAATGGGAAATGACAACACCCACTTAAACATGTATGTAGCCTTTTGTTCTCCATGAAAAAGATGCTTATCTTTGTACTTCTTGACAGGGACACCAAGCTGCGTCCTCACAGACAGTCACTACTCAGTTCTATTTACATTTGCATTCTTCTTTCCGAACTTAACCACCCTCTTGTATATTGCCTGGAATGCTACCAGAACCTGGGTCCTCTGAGACACAGAGCTCCAGTCCACTTTACCACAGAGCCCACACCGTCACTGTATATGTCTGCATAATTTTCAGGTGCACTGTATCATCAGTCCCTTACCAATGTCACTTACAAAAGCAATACAAAATGGCAGATCTAAACATCGTTTTATATGGCATGATTAGTCGCAGTCCCAACCATGAATATACATAATTAAACAGCATTCTTACCCTTCTATCCTTCAGCTAGTATGTTATCCAGCTTAATATTGTCTATTTGCTTCTTCCGTTACTTAATTTTCTATTATCTTCTGGCATGGGCATGATGCCAAAACCTTTAATGGAGTTCAGCTAGATCACTTGTAGTGTTCGCACTGTTGTGCGTTCATATTCAGGCAAGTAAAGTATTTTATGAAGCATATGCAATGTAACCTTATCTACTTAAAGCTATGCTGGCAGTTGTCCTGCATTTTGCTGGCCTCCAGATACTCTAATCATCTCTTCCAGTAGTGTCTCTAGTGTTTTCCTAATAAATTAGTTTTGAGAAACAATTTTGAGGAACATTTCCTTGGCAAACAACATAGTCCTTTAACATTTTGTGTGATCAAATACATACTAAAGAGAACTGTATCTAATACTGTGATTGACCTGAATTTATGATTTTGTGTTCCTCAATCTGATAATGTAATGCAACAGCTGACAGGATTTAATGCAAAAGAGCTTAGGACTACCTATCTAAGCAATGCAGAATTCACAATGTTACATGATTTTTGGGATGGACAGCATACATTAAAATGCCAAGCAAATGCCGTTTCTTAAATGACTGCATGAAACTTTAGCATGCAAATTAGAACATTAGAGATGCAAACAATTATTTTCAGAGATCCTTTACAAATACAATATTTCTACTCTTACTAAAAAAAATATGCAGTTTGAAAGCATGAAATACATACTGCAAAAAAATTTGTGAATAAAACGTAATACATAGACACTAGTTATTTCAAAAAGCATAATTGGATAGATATTGCTGCCTTTGTAGGATTAAGCAAACTGGCTTTATTTTATGTTAATTTTTTTGTTTTACATTTATACTGTGGTTCATGATAAATCAGCAGTACTCTCACTGCCCGATGACAAAGATTAAAGACGCACAACGCAAATGTGCAGAAAAAAATGACTATGACAAGTGGATATGAAGTATCACTGATTACTAAATTATTTTCAAAACAACAGAAGTAACTAATGTAATTGTTTCAATGCAGTGTCAGCTCAGATTTACATACCAAGGCCCACCCCCAAACCATGATTTTCTGTGCTGGCTATAATGCTTTAAACTGGTGATTAACTGTGTTACAAAAACATTCATTTTGAATATACATCATCATAATAATTTTCTATATGACACCCCTGCATTCAAGTCAGTTTATTTTTGTTTCTTACCTGTTCTAAAAAAATGATCACTCATTTTGTATACTTACTCTGTCTTCCTCTTCTCTTAAGTCAGGCATAGTGCTGATACAAAGGCTAACAGCAGTTATGGCCACAAAGGAGACCGAGAGAAAGGCAAAAATCTTCCCAGGGATCCCAGAGTGAGGGTTTTCTACCATGTCCCTGAGATTTGTCATGCACTGACCAAGACGACTGTCATCCTGTAAGGCACTCTGTGATTCATCCTTAGTTGTACTGCTGTCTTGTTCATCTCTGTTCTCTTCCTCCATTTCCTCCAGCCTTTGCTGAAGCTTCCGTAGGCAGCACCACTCCAGGTTGTCCTGCTCGATACCCCAGTATAGCAGCTCCTCCTGAAAGGACAGCGCACACATCTCCCTGAGTAACCTCAATTTTCCAGCTGCCAGGAAAGTCATGATTGTTCTGAAGGCACATGGATTACGGTCAAAGAAAAACTCATTACAGTTTACATCATAATCGTCACAAATAGTCATAATTTCATCATAATTGTTGCAAGATCTTAGCTTCCCTAACCGCGTGAGAGGAAAGTTGTCCAGAGTTTTCCAGGGAATCTTATATTTGATTCCCCCTACATTGATAATTACGTATGTTGTCCTGTCTTCCCGGTGAGCAATACAGTACAGATCCTCCCTGGGATGAAGAAGTCTAGCCTTTTTGTAGAAGACACCCTTCTTTGCACGGACTTCATGTAGATTCTTAAATTTCTTGCAAGTCAAATGAGGGACCTCAAGTTCTGTCCTCCCAGACAACAATGCCATTTCTTGATACATTTATACTGTGCTTTGGATGAGTGTGCTCTGCCTTTAGGGAAATGGGTCTAATTTAATCCACAGGAACATCAGACTTGATCTACATAGAACAGAAGAAAAAAAAAAACTAGGCCAGTTATGAAACAAAATTTGCATGTTATCTGTTCAAGAAACTTTTAAATTAGGTTATAGAACTTCATGTGTCATCATGAGAAACATCTATCTGCAATTCCATTAATCAAAGCTATACGTGGACTTGTCCAAAGGATTATTCACACACACACACACACACACACACACACACACACACACACACACACACACACACACACACACACACACACACACACACGTCACACATCACACTGTGTATATAGGATAAGCTATGCATTCACAATACATGATGAATGAGGACAGTAACAACATATTTACTATCTTTATACAGTACTTAAAAAGCAATGTTCATATAGAAGACACCATGATAGTTTAAAGTGGCAAGTTTGATTCCAGTCTGAAGATAGCTAACATACCGTGGTCAAGATCAACAACTGAAAGTTGTGTACAGGACAACAAAACTGGCTAGGGTCTTTAAGTTATTGTTAGAGAAAAACTACTGAACAGAGTATGGCATCAGGTCAGTACCTTAACTGTGAATGCAGAGTTTAGCATATTTAACACAAACATCTCTTCAATTTAAGAAGGTAGGGTTTGTTGGGGCTCTAAATTAGATGTAGCTGATGCATCCAAGTTATTTTTTGATGTAATTTATAGGATGCATTTTATTGGTAATTTTATCATAATGTTAACCCTTAGAGTAGCTGGAACATGTTTAGATTCATATGTTACATAAATTGAGTCTGTGGGACTAAAGCATCTGTTGGCATGGTGTGATTTCATTTTCATCTCTGTATCATAGCTATTTGATAAGCCATTTCAGTAACCTATTTTTGAGTACATTGACTCTAGCAGAGATACGTTTCATTAAGTCTTCACTGTTTGAGTTACAACTCAGTGGACATTTCACTCCTAAACAAATTGTTGCATGAAACTGGTACTTGCATTTTGAGACTCAAGACAGACTATCCTTAGTGTTGCCTCTAATTTGTAGACAGTGCTGCATCACTTCTCCCTGGAGGAGGTATATGTTTTATTGTTTTTTTTTTCAGTTTCATTTTCTACAGGGAGCTGAACTTTTGATGACTCAGTCTTGGCCACATAAAATTAAATGAACTAGTCTTTCACCTGGTGCCTCCATAATTAATATTCAGTTAAACGACACTTAATTCAGTCAAACATTTTAATAACTTAAAAGTTGCTCTAATGTAAACTAACCTTCGACTCTTTTTAAAGTAAGCCATCAGTTGTGTATATTGAGTAATGCTATTACACCCTTTAATTGCACGCACTCACAAACAGTATAATATAACAATTGCTTAGTAATTACTGCCTGATACAGTTAATATCAGCCTCTATTAGAATTAACAGCAGAATGCAAAACCTTAGAAATACAGAACACAGGTTTTGATAACATATAACAGTGTGGCCCACTTAGACTTTCTACTTCCCAAGTTATTGGGCAAACAGCAAGTTCCGTGTAACCAATGTCTTACATTTTCCTGGCCCTCATAATAAATGTTCTGCTGTCCTATGAGTGTATTCTGCCAGGAAGTACAATGTTATGCAAGGTGATGATGTTGTGCTTTCTTGGTGGAATGCAGAATGTAAATGGGATGGTAACTACATGTATAAGTCAGAATGGTGTGCAGTACAGAGATGTATGCAAAAATAAAAGAAATTTGATGGGAAATGGGAGATAAGAGACAATTAATAATGCATTTACTATTATCATAAAGAGTAAAGGTGTTGGGAGATGCCCTGGACAATGTAATTTGTATATTAATTCCTAAGATGTTCATCACACTATCATATGATCTATGACATCAGTTATATTCCCTGATACATGGAAGGTGGTCCGTAAAGACAAGGCTGAGTCATTTGTGCCACTGTCTCTCGCTGTCTTATTTTCCCTGCTTCCATATGGGCAAATGTATAAGTGGCCCACATAAGCCTTTGAACTACTTTGGATTACTAAGTGAGCATCATTAACATGGCTTGTGAAAAGAATACAGCATATGCACTGCACTCATGTAACAACCAAAGAACACTGCTGAGCTGTCTGGGTCTGGCCTATCCTGGCACACTTCTAAATGAATCCTGTGGCAGCAGGTGTTAAGTGCAGGGCTGGAGTCCAGATGGTCCTGTGTTCTAGTACAGGGAGTGCAAACTTTGCTTATGGGAGGTTGTCATAATGGTTAAGATGTTTACCTTACAGACACAAGGTACAGGGTTTGATTCTCACATGGGATGATTGGTTAGGCAGTTAGCCTAGTACTAACCTATGAATTAGTATGTTATAAGTTGGAAGGTACTGGAGTGCAAATTTTCTAATCACAATATAATTTTGGGTTCTGATTAACCAGAAATATTTGAACCCAATAAAAGCACTATTTGTTGTGAGTCCAAACCTTCTTTATTGTAACATCAAAATTAAGTGCTTTCGTCAGTTAAAACTTTGACTTCATCAGAATTCACTAGAAAACTAACAAATGCTGTTTAAATATACACAATACTATTCAATGATTGGTTAAATGTTTTCACAATTAGCAAACCCAATAAACCAATTAATATTTAAAAAGCCAGAATTCTATTTATACACCAGACATAAGTTAAAATTTGAGTTAAAATCTTTTGTTTATTAAAATTTGATACCATAAGAGATGTGTAATAATAATGTAATAAAAGAGAAAAAAAGAAAAAAAGAGAGAAAAAACAAAAAAAGAAAAGGCATCAATTTCAGAAATAAATGTAGAATATGTTTTTTGTGTATGTTGTGTTATATGTACTTTTCTTTTATATAAATTAGATATTTTCAGCCCTTTCCTTCAAAATAGGTGCCAAGTTTAAATGTTCATTCAAACCAGGGGGGAAGTTTGCTGCAAGCCTGAGTTGCCAGATCAGTTCCTTTTTCAATAATATATTTTGCCAGTCCCCACCTCTGGCTTCCAAGTGTACAAAGTCTAAAATAGCAAAATGAAAGCCTGTGTAATTATTACAAATTATACTATGTTTGTACAAAGCATTTGTAACTTTTTTATTTTTTATATTGAGTCATAAATTCTTGTCTTGAGAAGCCTCTCGGTCTTCCCAATATAAAAAGAGCTGCAGGTGTCGCACGTAGCAATGTAGACCAACTTACTAGGGTAAACTATGCTGTTGTTCTGATTTTTCAAACAAATCTTAGTTTCATGGGAGACATAAGAACAATATTTACATCTCCCACAGCATCTAGTACCATTATTATAATTTCCATCAATGGCAAGACATTTTGGTCTACTTTCCAAAATATTTTTCAAGTTATACCCAATTTTGGTGGTAAACACTGGTTTTTCACCCAAAACTCAATATTTGTCATAGTCAACTTTAAATATACTCCAGTTCTTATACAAAACTTCTCTAACTTGTTGATATAGTGGACTATATTGTACAATACAAGAATGTTCAAAATAGGTTTCATTCAATTTTTTGACAATCTCCCCAGAACACTGATTATTATTAGTTTCCTTACCTAATAATAGGGTGTATTTATTTCCCCATTCCTTGAAAACATCATTAAGAGTTTTTACCACCAAACCCATAGGGTAACCCCTTTCCAAAAACATGTTATTTAGAAATTCAAACTCAGGTATAAGATCTTCCACCAAGGAAGTCATTCTAGCAACCCTAATTGCTTGACCCTTTATAATACTTTTCTTTTGCCAAAAAGGGTGAAAACTGTTAAAATGTAGATAATTATTGCAGAAAGTTTTCTTGTGATATATTTTGGATATGAATTTATCCTTGTCCTTAACAATTATGGTGTCTAAATAACTAATTTCATAGGCATCATACTGAAAGGTGAATTTTAAGAAATTAGTTGTACTGTTGAGGTATTGAATGAACAAAGGAATGGATTCAATAGTTCCTTTCCAAAGAATAAAAATGTCATCCAAAAATCTGCAATAATAGGTTATGTAGTCATGGTATTTACTTCCAAACACATATTCTCTCTCCCATCCTAATAAAACAATGTTTGCGTAGGTAGGGGCACAAGCGGCACCCATTGCCACACCTCTGACTTGTTGAAAGTATTCACCCTCAAAAAAGATGTAATTATTGTCTAAAATTAATTCCATCATTTCACAAATTAACTTTATTTCATCACAATCCATAGTAGACAAATTGTATAAAGTCTCCTCAAAATATCTTAAACCTTCATCTTTAGGAATGCAGGTAAATAAATCCATTACATCAATGGTGACAAGATAACCTTCTGCACTCCATAAATGGCCTTTAAGATGACCAAGAAACTCCCATGAGTCCTTAACTAAATGTGGACACATGTCCACAACATGTTTAATCTTCCTGTATACATATGCAGATAAATTGTGAGTTTTGGACCCAGTTGCTGCTACAATAGGTCTAAAGGGTGGATGTTCCAAGTTTTTGTGTATTTTGGGTATACCAAATATGCCAGGGATGATAGGATGAATGTTAGATAAAAAATCATATACTGCCCCTGTAATTCTTTGATCCATAAAATATTCATATAGAAAACTGTCAATTCTCTGATATGCTATATGAATTTGATTTGTGGAACATATAGAGTAATTATTAACATTAAATAAAATTCCCTGCATAATATCGATGTAATCAGTACTGTTGAATAGTACAATACTGCCCCCTTTTATCTGGTGCCATAACACGTATGCTCTTGTCATTTCTTAATTCCTGCAACAACGTTCTCTCTGTATTACTAAGATTGTGGAAGATTTTTTTGTGTTTGCCCCAAATTTTGTAAATATCATCCTTAACAACCTTCTCAAAAGTGTTAATTAAAGGATCTAAAGGGGGATTATACATACTTCTTTTTTTACATACTTCTTTACATAAATCTGTATAATTTTTGGTAACCTTCAAGTGCAATAATTGTAAATTCAATTTTCTGGTGTAAAGTTGAATATCAATTAAAGTGTCAGCAATATCTGGGATTCTTGCAAGTACATACTTAAACATTTTTGAAAACAGGGAAAAGTGTTCTGGCAAAATTTCTCTGTCTGTATAATTGTAAATGTTGAAACCGTTCAAAGTGTGTTGTATAGACCTATTCAGAGGTTTTTCATTCAAACCAGGAATCCCTACCACCTTGGGGCATCCATGTATTCTGCACTACCTTGTTGTAAGTCGTTTGCTTGCGACTCGCTATTCTTTTTGAGCATCGGGGTAACGGAAAATCCTGATAGTCAAAGGGTGATGGTGAACCTTCGAAATAATTTTCTTCCTCCCCTGTTATTTCTGGGTCTGTAGGCCCTAAAGTATACTCATTATCTACCCTAGAAAGAGGTGGATAATCCATATTCCCTGGATTGTGGACAATAAGTCTCTCAGTAGGATAAGTTTTGCCACTTTGATATTGTTTTAAATCTCATGCCAACTTTTTAGCTTTTTTATTAAATGCCCCATCACATTTTCTATCCACCCTATTCAAAATTTTATTGTATAAACCCTGGTATCGTTCAAACAATAAGTCAGTTACAATCATCTTGTTTAAATTTTCCACCTCTCTTTGTAAATCAGCTTCCATTTTCTCATAAAATGAGACAGTCTTCACAATAAGTTCTAGTCCCCACTTGTCAAACATATTAACTAATTCATTAACATTCTCTTTGTTGTAATACACACCAAAAGAAAACTTGAAAATTCTTAACCCCTGCGGCACAACTTTTTTCTTTAAACATTTGTTCAAATAACAGATTTCTATTTGACAAAGTTTGTATTTCAAAAGTCTTTTCTCAAAAAAATAAATCATATCTTTCAATGATTTGAAATAATTAAAAGTCTGGTTTTGTCCTTTAGAGTTATTAAATTCAACACAAACTGGCTTAGAAAAAGAATAGTGTTTTCCAATAATGTCCCCATAATTAAACTGTTTCAAAGCACCGTTTTGTATGTTGGGAACACTGTTCACAAAGTCAGCAGAAGAAGGTTTACAATTCATCGCTTTGTCCCTGTTTTGAACTGTTCCGTTTTGTTTGCAACAACAACAAATACTGTTACGTTGATTTTTAAATGTTAGCGTACCTGTTTTAGTAGTAGGGTTGCCTGGGCATCCATCAATCAGATCACCGTCTCCGTTTTCATCCTCAACTACAATGGTGGGTTCAACGTCAGCCACACAGTTCGAGCGTCCAGGTAACATGTTCGAACTACAAGCAGAGTTGTTTTCTTCATGAACAGGAAAGTTTTCAATCGAGGTAGCACATTTCCTGCTGCCACAATGTACCTGTGCAACCGCAACTTGTTGCCTGCCCTGCTTAAGGTGGAATGTAGAAGTTATAGAGCTCACAGCACCATTAGCTAAACAAACAGTGCCCCGTTCTTCCTTAGGAGATCCAGTGCGAAGATAAGGATGAGAATTTACAATGGAAGGTTGTGAAAGAAGTTCTATGAGCCGGGTTAATTCCCCTTTTAGTTCAGCAACGTCCCTTTTTACTGCCAAGATTTCTCCATTTTCCCCAGAGTCCAAAGTAGGGGATAATAAAATAGAGTGGTCGGACTGCATGACAACCAGCACCTTCAATAATAAAACTGATAAACCAAAAACATGAAGATGCAATAGTGCTGAAAAAACAGTTGAACCCAATAAAAGCACTACTTGTTGTGAGTCCAAACCTTCTTTATTGTAACATCAAAATTAAGCACTTTCGTCAGTTAAATCTTTGACTTCATCAGAATTCACTAGAAAACTAACAAATGCTGTTTAAATATACACAATACTATCCAATGATTGGTTAAATGTTTTCACAATTAGCAAACCCAATAAACCAATTAATATTTAAAAAGCTAGAATTCTATTTATACACCAGACATAAGTTAAAATTTGAGTTAAAATCTTTTGTTTATTAAAATTTGATACCATAAGAGATGTGTAATAATAATGTAATAAAAGAGAAAAAAAGAGAGAAAAAAACAAAAAAAGAAAAGGCATCAATTTCAGAAATAAATGTAGAATATTTTTTTTGTGTATGTTGTGTTATATGTACTTTTCTTTTTATATAAATTAGATATTTTCAGCCCTTTCCTTCAAAATAGGTGCTAAGTTTAAATGTTCATTCAAACCAATGCTTTTATTGGGTTCAGCTGTTTTTTCAGCACTATTGCATCTTCATGTTTTTGGTTAACCAGAAATATTCCACATCTGCAGTCCAGACCATTGAGAAAAGGGGTTTGCAAGGGTTCTGTCCTTAGGCCCTTCTCTTCATGCTATTTCAAACTACTTTTCTTCACTTTCACAAATATCAAGAAAACGCTAGAGGAGATAACATGCAGTGGTGGTTCTGTCATTATAAAATCAGTATAATCAGCAAAAATACTAAACTCAAATCTATTGCAGGTGTCTAAAAGAATATAGGAAGTAGAGCTTAGAATAAATATGGAGAAAATCAAAACCATGTTTTTATCAGACGAAATACAATGGGCAGCCTAAAAGGCAAGTTATGCATTGCAGGCTGACAGATGAATCTATATGTTATCTTAGAAAAAGGCTGACTACACGAAAAACAAACTTTTTGTATGTTCAAATATAGTTATACCCTGCCCTCACTTCCCCTAGTATGTACAAATGTCAGTATTCTTCCTAGTACTTAAAACAGTTTCAAATCTACTGAATGTGGAGACCAGAGAAGCAGTAGCAAAAGGACCATTTAACTCACCCTAAAGTATGTCTTACCAGTAATATCAGCCATACTGTCTAAATGGCTAAGTAAACTGTAAGTCATCCAAAATGAGATCTGCAGGTTTATTACCAATGTCTCGGAAATGAGTCATCATTGTAACACTTTTTTTAACAAAAAAAAAAATCATTAAATTATCACATATGACATAGGCAATCTTACATTTGTATAAATAAAAAACAAACCACATTAAAGCAATTTTAGTTGCAAATATTATACATCACTTATAATATATCCAGTCATTGTCGACTAAGTATTACATAGCTCCTTCAAATCCTGCCTTCTTTTAAACCGCATTCCTCTTCTGCATATAATGTTCCCACAATTTCCATTTATTCATGTGTAGCTTGCGCCTTCCCTTTTCTAAATATTCCAATTCCAGTTGCTTTATCTCTTTTAGAAGTTTACCACTTCTAGTAAAGTTGGTTTAGACTTTGATTAGCATTTTCTAGTAATTGCTTTTTTGGCAGCCACCATAATTATACTCAGCCAGGCCTTACTATGTCTAGGCAATTCCGATTCTATATCGTAGCTCAAAAAGATCATTTCCCTCAGTTTGCTCACCCAGTATCTCTGACAGAGCAGTCTGCAGTGAATGTTTAAAGTCTACCAACTCATTATACTCCCAGAAAATAGGTTCCCAGTTACCTCTTTCCTTTCTATCACATCTCCAACATTTGCTGTCTACCTGAGGAAAAATTCTTGGGAGTCTACTTGGGATATAAAAATACCTATGTAAATACTTCCAAGCAAATATGCCTTTGTTAAATATTTGGGAGAAATTCATATATCCCCCTTTGTCTCTTTGTGAATTGCTTATCCATTTTCTCTTCACAATCCTTTCTAAGCTCCTCTGATTGATTCTTATAGTTGTCATGCAATATTTTATATGCTTTACTAATTATTCCTTTTTTAATGGCAGCTTCTCTTCTAGATGCTATTAAAAACTCTACCAGTGTTCGTCTTGCATTTAGGATGCCCCTATTTATTTGTCTTTGCCTATACTCTGATACCAGTCCTTGATATAGAAGACACTCTCTAACCTGCAATCCAAACAAATTATTGGCGTCTTCCCATTCTATTACCCTTCCCTTTTTTAGTTATTTGCTCCCAATACCTTGGATCCTTTGCCTGTTTTATGCAATACATTCTAGCCCCCTCTTGCCTATTGTCTGTATCCCTAATTACCATCATCCCTATCAGCAGAATCTCTTTTCTCAATTCCTGTGTTGGCTTAGTTCTTAAAATACTTTCTGCTACATTATGAATATAACATTCTGTATGACTATTGTCATTCTCCTTAAGGGTCTACATCCAAATTCCCAGTCTGTCCTTGTTTCTTCAGCTTCTCACCTGTATCATCGTCATCATCCTTTTCTACTTTGAATTATAATTTTCTGCTTGTGTTAGGTATAAGAGTATTAATTGTGTTGAGCTAAAATACCCCTTCAAATTTTGTAATCCTAGTCTGCCTTGTTCTATTGGATGAATCAGCTTATCCAACTTGACCCTTGCCATCTTCCCTCCCAGATAAAATCCTTCAGCTCTTTTTTAATTGCTATCTTTTTTAATTGCTGTTCACAACTTTTATAATTGCTATCCACAAATTATCCTCTGACAAGTGGAGTACCTCAGGGTTCAGTCCTGGGATCGCTCTTGTTTGACATCTACTTCTCTGAAGTACAGGCCAGCACTAAGGGACTCTGGCTAACAAAGTTCGTAGATGACTGCAAACTGGGAGCCATTATTGAATCCCCAAATGCTGTGGATACTCACAAAAGGGCATTACAGAAACAGATGCTTGGTGCCAGGGCCATGGGCTCAAGCTCAATGCCAAGAAATGTATAGTTATCACCTTTGGGAAAAAACATGTACCCGTGAATTACCACATAGGTGGCAGTACACTAAACAATGAAAGTGTGATAAAAGACTTAGGGACAGCGATGGACAGTGGTCTCAGCTTCGATAACCACATCACCACAACAGTCAGGGGAATCCTTCTATGTGGCCCAACTCATCACTAAGGGCTTTTCATCCAGAAAAAAGGAGGTCATTGTCCCACTGTACTCATCCCTCATTAGACCCATTATAGAATGCAATGCCCCATTTGGTATGTACCTCTCAAGACATCTGGAACAACTGTAAAGGCTGCAGAAATACCTCACAAAAAGAATCACAGGCCTAAAGCAGATGCCCTATGCTGACCGCCTTAAAAAACTCCAGCTATACTCTGTCGCATATCGTCTACTCAGAGGTGATTTCTGCTTAACATAAAAGACCATGTCAAACCCAGAGCTGTTGGACATGCTACACTTAAAGAAATCCCAATCCCTCTGAGCCACACGCTCCAGGGATCTAAACCTTATCATCACAGTAAACAAAACATGCTGGAGAGATAAGTTCCTGACCCAGGGACTCCCCAGACTCATGGAATAGACTGCCCATACATGTCAAGCAGAGTGCCTCTTTGGCCTGCTTCAAAAGGAACCTTGACAATTGGATGGGAGAAAGGAAATTCACCCTGGGGATCATGTCAGTCACCCTATTAGACAAGGGTCCAGGGAAGTAAATAGTGTGGGAAGAAATAGCCAGGGAATTGTTATGGCTAGGCTTGTATAGGCCCTAGGGCTGATAACCTAGTACCAACCTATTTACTTATGAACCTATGAACCTATGCCTAACCTATGTATAAAACTAAAGGGACTAAAATGTTTCGACTGCTTGTATCTCCCTCTCCATATCCATATAACAGAGCTTCCAGTTTCAAAGGTTATAATATTCTCTAAAGGACCTGCCACAATGAAAAGTTTAAAGATATTTAATAATAAATAATAAAAAAACATGAAAATATTGAATAACTATTTACAATAAATACCAGTGTTTCAGTCACAGGCAATATTAAAAATAACACAGATGGAAAGATTCACACAGATTCAGAAAAACAATACTTAACTGTTGTTGTTTGTCTTTCAGCTTTTCCTGGTAAGGGGTTGCCACAGCAGAACTCCAGTCCGCTAATGATTGGCAGTAGATTTTTACAAAATGCTGAGGTGCCAGCTCGACGCCCAACGTTAAACAAAGGCACGACTAATCTCACTATATGTTCTTGACTGATCTAAAGAATTACTATTCCCTGATTACTTACTAAATCAAGATGAAGTGGGTGAGTGATCCTTCTATGTCAGGATTCAAAAACAGACCACTTTGAGACTTCTATCTCATCTAGTATTAAAGCATCATTTCAGTGCTGGATTACAGGATCACATCACATATATCTAGACATCTGACTTTTGGTTCCCAGACTATCCTCCCTTTACTAGAAACTGAACCAAAATCTTACACATATGTTGTATGATACACACTGATAGAGCTTTGCAAATATGTGTTGTAGTAGCATCTGGAAGCAATAAAACCATTTTAACACTTCCACCCTTCCAGGGTAGCAATTAGTTCTCTGCTAAGGACAATACAGCAGGATTCCTAGTCCTCCTTTACACAGACATTTCATCTCTGTCTGCAATCAGAACTGTAAGATAGAATCTTTATGGACTAATACAGGTAATTCAATTTCAGCCTATTTTCAAAGTTAGCTGGACTGAGATTAACCTCTTCTCTTCCAGTATCCTCAGTTGCAATATTAATTTCAACAGCTACCATACAGGCTGACATACAGGTGCATTTCTTTTTTCTCTCCAGAAGGACCCACTGTTGGTACATTTTTAACACAAGCAGCTGTATAAATCAGTTTACTATACAATTGACATGTAATTCTTTATAAAACTCCAACTAGCTATGCTGGCATATTTTACGCATCCATTGCCCTACTGCTCCTGGCATAGCTGCCAATACCTCACATTGTCAAACCATTCAGATTTAAAGACATTACAGAAAACATAATTTTCTTATATAGTTATTGTTCCCACCTTTCATGTATAACTGCTTTTTGTTAAAAGTCTAGTTTCAACTTGTATACTACATAAATACATTATTTATAAGCTTTGTCTTTTATACAGTTGCTTCTTGTCATATCCATTTGAGCCTGTCATATCTTACAAAACTTTTTTTTCATTGAAAGCCCTCAAACAAAAAACAAATACCCCTACAATACCCCCTAAAACCTATTGACTTAATAACATACAAAACTATGTACATCTTCAAAACTGAAGTTTTACCTTCCTAATAAGAACAAAAGTTCTAAACTGCTAGCCACACTGAAAGACAAACAGAAAGGTTATTTAGAATAAGACGCATGGTATAGTCTGTGCTTTTAGTAAGTGCTGTTTGGTTTTGTCTTATTTTTATAGCTGAGGAAACACTTAAATTCTTTCAGTAAACAGACACAAAATTGATAGGGAATACATCATTTACCAGGAAAAAGCCTTATAATATTCAATATTCTTTTTCATTTATATACCTTCCATTAAAATGTGTTACTGGATAAAGCTAAGGGATTTGACCTAGTCACTTTCCTATGCAAGCATGAGAAAAAGCACACTAATTTTTCTTTTGTTATACTCTCTTAAACAGACCCTTCCTGTCTCTTTTTTTTATGTTGCATTACCTACATTTTCTTAAAACTAAACAAGGAAAAAGAGCGAAGAAGGGAGAAAAAGAAAAAAAAAAAAAACAAAAGCACCTGTTTATTTTAGTATCCCCAATACATTTAAAAATAACTGAAAAATTGACTTCATAGCTTAGAAAGAAAGTCATGCACCACTGTAGTAGTAACATGAAGAAAAAAATACTTACAGTTAACTTTCTCCCGCCTCTTCCCCTATCTCAAGTATTTTTCCAAAGATTGATGACATGAAGTTGGGCATATGCTTTAGAGTCCCCTAAAAGTTTAACAAAATCCACTGAAATCCAATTTTTCCAAATCCTCTTGCTCTGCTATGTTTTACAAGTATAATCATTGCTTTGTAATTCCACATTTGTCAGTTTCCAAGTTACTGATTTTATTCTTTGAACATTAATAACATGAGCCAGGGCATATGCTTTAAAGTTCCTTACAAGTTTAACAAAGTCCAAGGAAGTCCAGTATTTTCAGATTTTATTGTTCTGTCATGTTCACAAATATAATTATTGCTTTATCACTTGTCATTTGTCAATTTCCAAGTTACTAACTTTATTCCTGTTCATCACCATCTCCCAAATCCTGTCTCTGTTTTATTTCCAACATATTCTCAATTCTTCCAGTCGACTCTTGTGTTTTCTTTCTTCTCTCAGGCATTTTCCATTGAAACTATGGAAAAGATTTCATGGGCTCACCAGAATGACACAAAGCAGAACCACCTTCTGTTTTACAGCTCATCCTTAGTTGGACAAACTTTTGTATTTCCTCCTTAGTATGTACTTCATCAAAACATTATTTTATCCCTCCAGGGAAAAATATTGTGAAGATGGGTGGGTACAGCAGTTTGAATCTCATGCCTGCTTTCCAGCATTCCCCAAATAATGGAATATATTTACTCCTCTTCTGCCTGGTGTACAGTGAGTAATCATTTCCACAAACACTTTGCTGTCTCCCACTTTTAGTACTTTGTCCTTCTGCCACATTTTTTTCAGAATCAACTCCTTCTACCAATAAGACTGCATCTTTACTATTAAAGGTTTAGGTGTTGTTTTCTAGTAACCAGATTTGGAGCATACACACAATGTGCCCTTTCAATTAACAGTCCAGTTCTTATTTGTGCTTTCATAAAATTAATACAATCTGTTCCTTTCAGCTTCTCTGATACAAAAGAAAATCTCAAGGGTTCCCTACATGTTCTATCCTATAATTCTAGTATTTTTTTAAACATCACTTCTTGTGCAGTCTCATTCAGCCAACCTTTTCTTCATTTCAACCTCTGAGTTTTGCAGTTCTGTCACCTTATCTGAATATCTGTTTAAAGCTTCTGCCATTTTTTCCAGATTTTTATTTTGTGCTAATATACTCCATCAAGGTTTAATTTATTTTACCCAGGTCTGTGTGTAGCTGCCTTATATCTTCCTCTAGGTTACTGGGAGTCAAGTCTGGAACTTGCATTGCTTCTTGCTAAACAACTGCAGTACTTCTCCCAGTCTATGTTTTTTTCCTCACCTTTTGTAGATGGTGTTTCTCCAGGTCCTTTATATTTCTTTTTCCTGGCATCCAGGCAGTGCATTTACTAGTTATTTGCTGAAATGTACCCAGAAATCTAGGTCTACTGTCTTTCTCTGCTAAGTTTCCATTTTCAGACTGGGAGAGCCATATAAATGCCAACGTCAAGCCATATATATTTGTAATCAGTAATCCAACTGGTTTTCTTAGAGAAATGTCACTGGGTCCAAAGAATGCTGACTTTCAAAACAGTGCCCAGGATACTTAGATGCAGTCAGAATAGAATTATTAAATTGTATAGATTATACATCATGTGTTATTATGCAAGTGGCATACTCCACAGAACTCGTTAATATACAGTTTATGTATCCCAAGGCACAGTGTAACTTAGATATCCTGTAGCACTCATTATCATGTAGAAATTCAACAATGATTGTTATGTCAGTTATATATCTGACATCACTCATTAACATGGAACCTATTTATCCTGCACGATTCATTGCCATGTAAGCTACATTTCCAGAAGTACTTGTTATTATGTAGCAAATATCCTGCAGGACTCATTATGTAACTTACATATCCCATAGGATCATTATTATGTAACGTACATAACCCACAGCCCTCATTACCATATAAATCCATATCCTGCAGCACTCATTGTTACGTAACCTACATATCCAACACTGTCTATAATTATGTAACTTACATATCTCAAACACTCAGTATCATTTAACTAGGATTTCCTGTAGCACTCATTATTATGTAACTTACATGTCACCAAATGCCTATAATGATGTAATATACATATCCCACAATGCTCATAATTAATGTAACTAACAACACTTATTCCCAGTGCAACTTTCACTTTGTGTGGCAGTGATTATTATGTAATTTAATGGGTTCACTTCACAATGCCGAATTTCCGAAACATCAAATTTCATATGTCTGAGATCATATGACTGAAGTTTTCGAATCTGGACTTTGTGAACGAAGATCTGAAAACAGTGCGGAACAGGAGATTTCCATTTTCCTTGCTGTAGTGCGATCTCAGAGTTGGTATATTTAAATAGCAGGGGTGTGGGGTGCGGGGGGGGGGCTGGTGAGAAAGTTTTTTTTTTTTTTGTTGATTTATTTTGCAATGTCGAGGTTCCAAAACTCCGATCATATGGTCTCGGCCATATGAAATTCGATGTTTTGGAAATTTGGCATTTTGAAGTGAATTCAATTTAATGTATCCCACAATTCTCACAGTTATGAAACTTAACTATTCTGCTGCACTCATTACTGTGCAACTTTAATACTCTGTAGCATAAATCATTACATAATGTGAATACACAGCATTCATTCTGTAACTTACATATTCCTCAGCACCTATTACCATGCAACTCACATACCCCATAGCTACTAAAATACATCTTAAATACCCTAAAATGATTTTATGCATCTTAAAGATCCAAGATCACTCATCATTATACACCTTACTTATCCCACTGCACAAAGTATTATGTAAATTATGTAACTTAAAAAGCTCAGAGCACTCATTATTATATAGCTTATGTATCCCTTCATATTCATCATTATGAAGCTTTCGTATCTTAGAGTTCAAATTAACTTAAATATTCTACGGTGCTTATTTGCATATCCTACAGCACTCATTTACTGTGTAACTTGCATATCCCTTAGTTCCCACAACTTATATATCATACAACACACATCATATATAACATTTATATCCCTATGCTCACATTATTATATAACTTAAATATTCTATGGTACTCATTTACATATCCCACATATTTGCGCAACTTGTATCTTCCTCAGCTCTCATCATTATATAACTTACATAACCCACAATGATCATTGTGTAACTTATATAGCCTACATAACTTATTATTATATAAATTACATTTCTCAAATAGATTCATAGGTACTAGGTTAAGACCACTAGGGCCCTTACATGTCTAGCTGCACACTCCAAACCATTTGGATTCTAAGTATCATGGGAGTCTTTGCAGGGAGGAGAATGTTATCAGGGAGGTAACTAAGGATTTGTGGGGGGTGTTAGGATAATACTTTTCTTATAGATGGCCTCTGTTCATAAGGGATATGAAGGCCAGACCGCGGGTGAATTTACAGTCTCCCACCTAATTGTCAAGATTTTGTTTGAAAAAGGTTAGGGATGAATTCTGTTTTACACTGATGTTTCATAGTGTGGGAGGGTCCTTCAGGACACACATCTGTCTCTTCAACATGTTCTGCTTATGTGTCAAGCATGGATCTAGTATTTCTGGAGCTGTTTGTTTTGCACATATGCAACAGATCCATCAGGGCTGGGTATGAGGAAGCCCTGTAAGCCTGGCAAAGATCCTCTATCAGTAGCCAGTAGAAGAACGAATAAAGAGACAGACAGAGCCTTTAGGCAATCACTGTAGGACAGGATATTCATGCCCTGAATTCTCCTTGTGAGAAACCTTTGTGGGCAATCCAACTGTTGCAAGTATCTGGTAAGATACATGCAACAGAGGACTGTATTTATTGACAGGTCTGATAAGGACAGACAAGAATGGTACTATAAGTTCCTTGGACCTTGATTCCATAACCTTGCCTAAAAGTTGGGTGACACAGAAAGATCTAGTTATTATCTTAGCTACATGTTGGTCAAAGGCCAGACTGTTGTATACATGTTCCCAGATTCTTTACTACTGAGTTGACTCTTAGAGGTGTTTTATCGATGGAATAATTAACTTGTATTGACAATTTCCCAAAGGGCATTCATCATGATTGTCAACCCCCTTTTTCCCATTTTCTACATGGGGTCAGGCTGTCATGTTAACTGTCACCATCTCTCTCTCTCTCTCTCTCTCACTCTTTATCTCTTTCTCTCGGTATTCAATGCTACTTTTCTACTTTCTTCGACACTCATGCCTGACTGTCACAGATATTCTCTCAAACAGTTCATCCACCTCATTGCTGCATGCCCTCATTTTCTGTTGCCTTCTCCTGTATGTCACAAATCTTCTTTACCAGTTTTTCTTTACATGTGCCTGAACCACTGTAATCTATTTTCTTTGACCTTTTCTGTAATTGAAGTTGGCTTCTGCTTTTATGTCCTCATTTCTTCATCTGTCCCACAGTGTGCATCCTACCACCCATCTCAGGTGCTTCATCTCAATCACCTCTAGCTTCCTCAACCGCTGTGCCTTTACTGCCCAGGTTTCTGTACCATACAGTAGTACTGGTCACACCACTGTCTTGTACACCTTACTTTTCAGTTTCTTTGGCATTCTTCTGTCATACACTACACTTGACATTCCATGCCAGTTGGCTGCAGCCCCTCTGATTCCAACTTTGATCTCCTCATTCAGATTTCTTTTCTCCTCAATCTTCCATCCCAGATACTTGAAGCTGTTCACTTTTCCTCTATTTTCCCTTTTATCTCAATTCTCAGTTTCATCTGACATCCCCCATTTGCTGCAGTTACAACTGAATTATATGTACTCAGTTTCATCCCATGAGCCTCCTATTTTGCATTCCACTCCCCATTCAGTTTTGCATTATGATGCATTTTCTGGTACTGAGATCTAGGCCATGGCTTTGACACCAGTCATTTATCTGTGTTTAACTTAATTGCAAGATGTTGTTACCTTGGGGGGAATCTATGATAGCTCCCAACTAAAAGTCATCTATGAACTTGATTAGCCAGAAGCCTTTAATATTAGCTGAGAAGTAGATGCCAAACAGGAGTGGGCCTAGAACGAAGCCCTGGGGTACTCCGCTGGTGACCGTTCTCTTGGTGGAGGTGGTCTTACTGATCTTGACTTCTTGGGTCCTGCTATCTGTGAGCCAGCCAGCAATTCAGTGACTTATGTAGGGATTTATGGCTAGTTCAGAGAGTTTGTCAACAATGCCTGAGTGGGGTATTGCACTGAATGCCTAACCTAGGTCAAGATATGTAGTATACAATGTTTTACCTTCATCCATTGCCTTTATGACCCTTTCAAAGAAGTCTACCAGAATAAGTATATATGACCTTATTCTAACAAAGTCAAATTGGTATGGGTCCAGGATCTGTAGGTTACCAATGTCATTGATTATCATTTCTGTGATAATTTGTTCTATGGCTTTGCATATTAGGCCTGTTAGACTGATGGGTCAGAATTTCCCTAGGTCAGTTGATGGTTACCCCTTGAGGAGGTGAATGACTGTTGTGGTCCTTCATTTACTTGGAACATAGCCTGTTTCAAGGCTGTACTTGAAGAGTGCCTTAAGGGTTCCTAACAGGTCATGTTTTAGACTGTTCACAAGGTAACCAGTGATGTTGTCAGGACCCACGGAGACAGTGTTCTAGGCTTTAGTGAGTGCTGCCAACACCTGGTCCCTGATGATATCTGGGGGAAGTATGCTAGAGGAGATTTCAGCTAGTGAAGCTGGCGGGAGTAGGGGGTGAAGTTTGAGCTGAATGTACCAGCCAGAGGATTTGCTATGTCACCTTGTTTGATGAAGGTGGCACTGGTCATCACCAGTTCAGCACACTTCTGTGTGTTACCTCTAAGGTTCTGGACATAGCTGAAGAAGGTCTTGTGATTGTCCTTAGCCTGTGAGACTATCCTGACCTCATAGTTGGCCTTGTTGGACTTAATTACACCTCTTAATTTTTTGTTTAGTTGTATAAGAGAGCACTTGTCTTTAAGGGAGTTGCTCTTCATGATTTTGGTCATGAGTTTTCTCCTTTTATTATATACCCTGTTTTGGGGTTTGCTTTTTAGTGTTTGTTTTGGGTTTATTGCTGGTAGGTGTGGCTGCTTCTATGTAGCCATTCATGTTTGTATAATGACATTTGAATAATTTTGCATAGGTAGCTGTGGTTTTGGGGTTAGGGAGAGCCTTGAATTTTGGCAGTCATTGTCACTGCATAGGATGTAGTTTGCCTTTTAAAATTTCCTACCAGTTTAGCTTGATTTTCTGGGTTGATTTTTACTTCAAATGAGACAGCTTTTGGTCTGAACTCACTAGTAAGAAAGTGACACATGAACTGAGGTATGCAATGCTCTCTCATGTTGGCAAGTACCAGATCCAGTATGCTTTATCCTCTAGTTGGAGTGCGCACAATCTGTTCCCTGAAGTTTTTGTTAATAAAGTCCAGAAGTAAGTGTGCCTTTGAGTTTGAGGCAGTGTACATTTCCCAGTCTACAGAGGGGTAGCTAAAGTCACCCATTAACAGGCTGTTTGTTCGGATAGTGAGTGCCTCTAGTAGGTTTGGGTAAGAATTGTGAGAATTTAGTGGCATAGAAGGTGACCTGTACCTAGCTATGATCTAGTGGGGTGACTTGAATGTGGATGAGCTAAATGGTATTATCCAGTTTAACCAGCATGGAGGTATTTTTTTTGCTAACTTAGATTGAGACACTTCCACTTTGGCCCTGGGTCTGTGCTGTTGTTGGTCTAAATGTATAGAAGGCACTGTAGCCTTGCACTACCAGAGCACTTTCTACAGCTTTAAACCAAGTCTCAGTCATAGCACAAATGTCTACATTCTACAGAGTGGTAAGGACTTCAAAGATTGTGGAGTTTTTTGTTCAGGCTCTGAGCAATGAGCAGTAAGACCTTAATGTTGCTTGTAGACCTTTTCACTATGCTGATAGTTTTGTCTTTTTTGCATTGCCTTAAAAAGGCCCTAAGGGTGTGCATAAAGTTTTAGTCAATATACAAAAGCCTAACAGGGCATCTCTGGATCTTCAGGGCTCCTTTCCAGTCAAAACCTACTTGCATTGTTGCCAGTTTATTCATGATGAGTGCAAACAGACATAATAATTGATCTGACAAAATAAATAGTATAAACACTAAGGACAGCAAAGTGATGACAGAATTGCTAACATAACTTCACAAGGTGCAAACAAACAGAGTGTACCAGTTTTATAGCTGTAGGCACAATTATGTAAAGTATTTACATCTGTTAACACAAAATGAAGGTGGTAATGCAAATCTGAGGGGAAGGCATTGAGAAAGGAATAAATAACATTCTATGGACAGATCTGACAAAGGCTATACACTATTCTTACAATATTACATTTTAATATTACAGTAGTGATTTCTGCTGACAAAAATAGTGGCATAAAAGGTACAGAAGAGGCTGCAAAAATAAAGGGAAACTGAAAAATAGATTTGTATACAATAAGCAATAAAGGCAATTAAACTAATTTAATTGTAAATATCAAGTTTAAGAAAGGGTATTTATTCATTTAAGGTGTTCCTGAGTGAGGTGTGCGACAGATTTACAGGAATGAAAATTAGATCATCTAGCACAACACTCATTATTATGTAACTTAAGTATCCTGCAGAACTTGCTAGTTAGCTTATCTATTATGTAAAGTATGGATTCATGTCGATTCATCAAAGGGCATTTCAGTGAATGGGCAAAAAAAAAATAAACATTTGCCGAAACAATTTTTGCCAAACAATTCAACACATTTGTTTTTGAAGAGTGCAAGCCTCCCTCTCCTATATGTGGCACCCACTGGACACACACACACACACATATATATATATATATATATATATATATATATATATATATATATATATATATATATACACCAGCTCCAAGGCAGCACAATGGTGGCGAAAAAAGAAAATTCTATTCTTAACAAAAGTAATTTCAGCAAACAGCACTCGCTGCTTTTGTATTCGCGGAAATTATGTTCAATGAGATGGCATGCTCCTGAAAATGACATATCCCACAACACTCATTGTTATGCAACTTACATATCCAACAACACTCATTGGTATGTAACTTACATATCCCACAACACTCATTGTTATGTAACTTACATATCCTACAACACTCATTGTTATGCAACTTACATATCCTACAACATTCATTGTTATGTAACTTACATATCCTACAACACTCATTGGTATGCAACTTACATATCCTACAACACTCATTGTTATGTAACTTATATATCCTACAACATTCATTGTTATGTAACCTACATATCCTACAACACTCATTGGTATGTAACTTACATATCCTACAACACTCATTGGTATGTAACTTACATATCCTATGACACTCATTGTTATGCAACCTACATAGCCTACAACACTCACTGGTATGTAACATACATATCCTACAACACTCATTGTTATGTAACTTATATATATCCTACAACACTCATTATGTAACATACATATCCTACAACACTCATTGTTATGTAACTTATATATATCCTACAACACTCATTATGTAACTTACATATCCTACAACACTCATTGTTATGTAACTTACATATCCTACAACACTCATTGTTATGTAACCTACATATCCTACAACACTCATTGGTATGTAACTTGGATATCCCATAGCTGCTAATATTATATAACTTACATTTCTGGCAATCCTCATTATATAACTTGCATATCTTATAACACTCATTATTACTGTTTTACTTTACATACAATAGTTTCAGTCAAGGACTGTATAAGAAACTTCATAGAAGGTTTTCAGGCACTCGTATCACATGATCAGCAGTGTCAAATGAGGCAAGTAGATTAAGGATAACTAATATTGAGTAAGACTAGTGATTCCACATTACCAGGAAATAATTAATCACATATGTAAAGACTATCTCAGTTCTGTGGAGAGCACAGAATCCAGATGGAAATGGATCCCAGAGTCCATGGCAGTCAAGATCTGCTACACTATTTACAAATCACTTGTTTTCCCATAAAGGAAAGATAAAAGCTAGGATAGTACCTCTTCAGCATACCTTGAGACAAAGTGGAAATTTTCAGAATAGATATAATCAAGGCCTCTTTAAGAACAGATGACAGAATACCCATCTTCAAAGAGGATTGGACAGTGCTGAAGATAAAAAGGCCCAGGAACTGCGGATAAAATATAAACAATTTAGTGGGTACAAAGGCAAGCTAGCAAGTAGTAGAATGTGGGCTTGGCAACATCCTTATAAACCTCCTCAGTTTAAAAGCATATACCTCACCCCATGTTTAGTTCAATTAATCCAGTGTATGCACCTAAACTATCCATCTGCTTAATGGAGTTTGCTTTGCCTGTGTAGAGGGAAGAGATAGTTAACAAACATAGATGTAAAGGCTTTTCATGAGAGACGATAATCTACAATGCATGGATGATTCCTTGTCAAAGAGATTTTTTTAGGTAAATAAACTAACTTATTATAGGAGACATGTGCAGAGCTGTAGTAACTACAGAGGGATAAACTCAATCAGTCATAGCTTGAAGTTGTGGGAAAGAGTAGTGAAAGCTAGGTTAAGAAGGGAGGTGATGATTAGAAATCAGTAGTATGGTTTCATGCCGGGAAAGAGCACTACAAATACAATGTTTGCTCTGAGAGTGTTGATGGAGAAATTTAGAGAAGGTCAGAAGGAGTTGCATTGTATCTTTGTGGACTTAGAGAAACCATATGACAAGGTGCCTAGATAGGAGTTGTGGTATTGTGTGATTAAGTTGGGAGTGGCAGAGAAGTATGTAAGAGTGGTACAGGATATGTACGAGACTAGTGTGACAGTGGTGAGGTCTGCGGTGGGAGTGATGGATGTGTTTAAGGTGGAGGTGGGATTACATCAAGGATCAGCTCTGAGCTCTTTCTTATTTGCAGTGGTGATGGGCGGGTTGACAGATGAGATCAGACAAGAGGCCCTGTGGACTATGATATTTGCAGATGATGATATGATCTGTAGTGAGAGTAGGGACCAGGTTGAGGAGACCCTGGAGAGGTGGAGATATGCTTTAGAGAAGACAGAAATGAATGTCAGCAGGACTAAGACAGAATATATGTGTGCGAATGAGAGGGAGGATAGAGGAATGGTGAGGATGCAAGGAGTAGAGGTGGCGAAGGTGGATGAGTTTAAATACTTGGGATCAACAGTTCAGAATAATGGTGAGTGTGGAAGAGAGGTAAAGAAGAGAGTACAGGCAGGATGAAGTGGGTGGAGAATAGTGTCAGGAGTGATTTTGTGACAGACGAGTACCAGTAAGAGTGAAAGGGAAGGTCTACAAGAGGGTAGTGAGACCAGCTATGTTATATAGGTTGGAGACGGTGGCACTGACAAAAAGACAAGAGTCAGAAATGGATGTGGCAGAGTTAAAGATGTTAAGATTTGCACTGGGTGTGACGAGGATGGACAGGATTAGGAATCAGTATATTAGAGGGTCAGCTCAGGTTGGATGGTTTGGAGACAAAGCCAGAGAGGTGAGATTGCATTGGTTTGGAGATGTGCTGAGGAGGAATGCTGGGTATATTGGGAAAAGGATGCTAAGGATGGAGCTGCCAGGTAAGAGGAAAAGCGGCAGGCCTAAGATAAGGTTTATGGATGTGGTGGGAGAGGACATGCAGGTGGTTGGTGTGACACAGCAAGATGCAGAGGACAGGAAGAATTGGAAACAGATGATCCACTTTGGCAACCCCTAATGGGAACAGCCAAAAGAGAAGAAGATAGGAGATATCTGACTAGTGCATATAATAGTACAGGTCCTTAGATAGACAAACATGTCTCCACTGGTGCTCCATACTTTGAATTAGTCTGGATATCAAATGAAGCCTATAATTTTTACCATGGTCTCTAGCAGCTACAGGTGTAGGATGTGCAGTCACAGCATCATAGAGCTAGTGTAGGTAGGAACCAAAGCATTTGGATCTAATGCACTACAGCTCGGATGAAGCTGGTTAAGGACAGCAGCCAAAATAGTTCTAGTAAAGGTAGACAAATTCCTGTGACAACAGCATGTTGTCCCAGGGTGTTAAGCAGAAACTCTAAAGGGGAACATAGTATACCCACCCAGAGTATAAGACTCTGCAACACTTGTAGCATACAAAGCAAAATATATTTATCTGTAATGATATATGGCAGCTGTGTCTTTAAAGAAAATTACTAGTGCCTGTGTATCATGTGATATCCTCATCTGTACAATTCAAGAAAGATAATTGTTGAATGCACATTATGTTTAGTACTGTTGAGGTCTACATACAACACACATTTTTAGATAAAAGGAAGCATGGTGTCAGAATTAAACTTACTTTGGTAGCAACTGCTGCATTTTCTTTGTGCACCCATTATAACATTTTTGAATCTGATTTTTGCAGCTTATGAATTCCTTTTAAGGATGCCTTTACCATATCATATCATTATGTGATAAAATTCCAGACTGAATGTACTGCTTTTTGGTTAAAAATAATTCCAAACCATCCCTGTGGCTAGATGGATAAAGCCCTAACTATGGTCCGGGTTACCCAAGTTTAATTAGTGACTTGGTGTGGTTGATGGCACTGGCATGAGGGAGAATGAGCAGGCTCAACCTGGGGATGGAACATGAGGTAGAAGAGGATGTGGATAGCCAAAGTCCCTAGGAGAAGGGGTTGTGGTACAGTAAGAATCCCAAGGATGAGCTTGTAGCTTACTAAGCCACTGCCTGGCAGTAACCATCATTAGCATGTACATGGGAATGTGGACTTGCATGGGGAGGCACTGTGAGTCTCAGTGGTGATGGCATTAGCTCAAAACCAGGGACAAAGCTAGGACCTCTACACAAAATGAATGCTATCATTCCCAGGATGCCAGTGAGAGGACAAACTCCTTAAGGTTTGCCTAAATGATTAACCTTCTAGATAGCTCTCACCCTAGAGCAGTGGTTTCCAACCTTTTTTTGCACCAAGGACTGGTTTCATGTAAGACAGTTTTCCAAGGACCGAACATTGCATGCGCATAAGAATAAGGCATAATAAAGTGCATAATAAATACAACTCCCCATAATGTGGAATTAATGGGAGCCCTTAGCTTGTTTCCCTGCAATGAGACGGTCCCATCTATGGATAATGGGAGGCAATGACAGCCGAAATGTGCTCCTTTTGTCCAGTCTACTCCATAATTCATTTTTGGCTGCTGTCATTGCAGAAAACCCTGCTTCACAAAGATAGGATGTTGGAAATAGAAGCAGGGTTTTCAGTGCTTATTCAAGAAATGTTATAAGTTTATAAGAGCAATATTTAAAATCTGTCCCTATTATTTGTGGTGCTGTCCAGATTTATTGTGCGAGAGGTTGAGCGGTATGGTCAAGAGGTACGCAAACCTCTTAATAATTGATGCTACTGCTGCTACCAAGGATCACTCTCATTCTTCACTCTCTTTGTTTTTCACACACACACACACACACACACACACACACACACACACACACACACACACACACACACACACACACACACACACACACACATATATACACACAGTCTGTTCTGCTTTCATGCACGCATTTACTCACACAAGCAGACAGAAACATGCACACACACACACACACACACACACACACACACACACACACACACACACACATGTACACACAGTCTGATCTGCTTTCATGCACAGCATTTACTCACACATGCAGACAGAAACATGGACACACACACACACACACACACACACACACACACACACACACACACACACAGTCTGTTCTGCTTTCATGCACGCATTTACTCACACACGCAGACAGAAACATGCACACACACACACACACACACACACACACACACACACACACACACACACACACACAGTCTGTTCTGCTTTCATGCATGCATTTACTCAAACATGCAGACAGAAACATGGACACACATACACACATACACACACACACACACACACACACACACACACACACACACACACACACACACACACACACTTTTTTTGGTTTAATTTATTTTTATTTTGCACTCACTAAACAGCAAAAGCACTGCTTAGCGAGAGTAAAATCTCACTGTTTCACTGTTCACTATCTGCCTTACACACATACATGCACAGTCTCTTCTGTTTTCACACAAACATGCATTCTGCTTTCATGCACGCATTCACTTACACACACAGACAGAAACATAAACACACACAGACACTTACATACACATACTCACTTTATCGTTTCATTCCCTGGCTAAAGTTTCTGTGTGGCCCGGTACCAAATGACCCATGGGCCAGTGGTTGGGGACTGCTATCCTAGAGGATCTAGGGATGCCCCACCACTAGGGAGTGAATAGGCTCAAGTCAGATAAGTGGGAGGATAGATAGTTGGTAAAACAGGAGAAAGCATAAAAAAGTGAAAATGCAAGCTATGGTTCTGCTTTTACTGTTTCATAGTTATGCTAAAATGACCAATTCTCTGAAGAATTCAGTTAGGTATCTAACTTTTGCTAACAGAAATTATTTCTTTTTTTTGACTTCCCATCGCATTTCTACTGGCTCCATAATCCTTCAGCAGCATTTATTCTGTTTTTCCTTGAAACTGAAAGTAAACTTGACAGAAAACTGGAAACTCTGGATTCAGAAATTTGAGCCGCATCTCATGGCTAATGGACTAGTCAAAAAGCCAAAAAAGCTCCAATTGCATTGCTCTTTTACTTCACAAGCTAGGAAGTAAGACATTTCAGACTCTGAAAGACATGGAGAGAGAGAGAGAGAGAGAGAGAGAGAGAGAGAGAGAGAGAGACAGAGAGAGAGACAGAGACAGAGAGAAGATAAGTATTCTGAAAGAAGTGTTCCAAGCTTACTGCAAACCAAATAAGACTGATATATTTAAGGTATTTATTTTTCACTAGAAATCAAGAGGTTCAGGCATCAACTGATGATTATGTGACTGAAAATGAATGTTATAAAAAGGACTGAGAGTCTGGAGTCTTGCATGATTCACTGAAAATATACAGAATTGCATGTGGAATCAAAATAATCAAGTCAGGGGCCAGACTACCGAGGGAAGCTGACCGAACACTTGATACTGAGCTTCTAAACCATCAGCTTAAAACTGGGCAAAAAAGTAGCTTGAACATTCATTAAGTATTTGTAATAATGAGAATATTTTGTGAAAACCAGCAGATTCATTTGCATTGTCCTATGCTCATTAATTAGTACAGGATTATTTATTTACAGAGAGTCTAATAAAGTTAGATTTGACATCAAGAGGCACGTTTCTCCTAACAGAGTGGCTGTGAACGAACCTGTTAAGAGTGCTGAAAGAGTTGGCATAACAAGAATTCCATTAGAAGCATTTCTCTGAGCATAAAAAGTCACAATATACATAGTACTGGATGCACTCCTCATACTACTGATGATATCTCATATGCCTAGTAGAGTTTCTCTGATTTGTTTACTAGTCTAGGCTATCTACCAGGACAATGTCATATCAAGATTTCACCTGAGGCAATAGCATTTACGCAGGTACAGCAAAGAGCACTAGCCAAGGTAGAAATTAAAATTAGCAGGCACTCATTTATTTATTTATTTGTCAACTGGGTTAGTCCAGTTGAGCAAGTGGCCCATTATCATTCGAGACCCGAGGAGAAAAGCTCCAGGCACTTATTACAAAGTTACATAAAGAAACAAGTGAAGTTGTTTGCAAATAATGCAATAATGTGCTTTACATGAGAACATTAAAAATTTTACAAAAGGATTGAGAATGAAGTTTACATAAACATTACAATAATGTGCATAACATGCAGTACAAACAGTAGAATTTTTTTTTATTCAACAAAAAGAGAAAGAGATGCCAATTAGATAAGACACTTGCAATAAGTGGGTGTTGAACGTGTGAGAGGTAGTAACATGGTAAGCTAGGATTTAAGTGGGATCATTGCAGTGATAGGTGTTGACATTTAGGAGAAAAGTTTTAAGTTTGTATTAAAAGACATTTATGTTAGAAATGATTTGGATGTTAAAGGGGAGTTTGTTCCATGCAAAGGGAATACTGTATTTGTAAAGAAGTTTACCAATGTTTTTGTTCAGTTTATAGGTGTCCAGAAGGAGCTGGTCAGAGCTGTGGAGAAGCTATCAGAATCATTGTCAAGCAAAGACTGCCAGTGAATGTGTGAGTAACATGGTAACAGCTTTGGGGTAACACAACCTTAGAATACATGTAGCTACTCAAGAGTCAAAAAATGGATCAAAAGAGAACATGATCAGCTTCAAATACTTGAAGAGGTTGCTGCAGCAATGTCTAATGCTGAGTCCATCTCTGTTCTTGATGCTAATCAAGGGTTTTCACAAATAAAGCTAAATAAATCTTACTCAACGTTTTGCATACTGAACACCTCAGTGAATAGATACAGATCTCTAAGACTGCCTCTCAGAATATTACTTGGCACAGAAGTGTTTTAAAAAAAAACTAACTGAAATGAATGAAGATTTAGAAATCATGCTCAGTATATTTCTAGTTTTTACTAAACAGGAATTGCTTTACAAGTCATTAACTTTTTAAAAAGGTTAAGTCACAGAGGGGGGTGACAGATTTGTGCATCCTCCCTGAAGTACACATGACTTGTGAATTCTGGCGATACCGAACCAGATCCTGATCAGGTTGAAGCAACTGTAATGTGCAATAACTCCATGATGTACAATTCCTTGGTATGGTGCAATAGCTTTTCAAGTATATTCCACACTTAGCAGCCTTAACAATGCCACATAAAAAGCTACTGACCCTACAGAGCACCAAATTATTCCCATTCTGTCCTGCAGAGTCTGCTCTGATTGGCTGTTTGCTTATATCTGTGTCATCTTTGAGGTTCTTGTTTCATTGTTCCTGGTTTTATACAATATGGGTCCCTTTTATCTGAAAACATTCCTGATTGCATATGCCTCTATTCATTCCTTGAATTTCTCTTCCCCGGGGCTGCTGAGGGTTTCTAGAATGCATCTAAACACCTTAATGTCCATTCCTTTTGCTATTAATATCTACTCATATTTTTCCTTTGGAACTTTCTTCCCAATTGGATGAAAGTTTCTTAATGTTAAGTGATTTTGAGAGATCCCTAACAACCTTTCTATTTTCATGTTGGCACATGCCATAATTTAATTATTTCATACTTTAGCTGACCATGAAATGCAGTTTTATTTTGTGGTGTTTCTACCTTGCTTGTGTAGTGGTGCTCACGTCACAAGCAACTTAGTAACACCGAATTTGAATTTGGTGAGAATTGAACTCATCCTGCACAAAAACATCAGCTAGATGCTTCCAAGACACCTTTATCACGCGTTTGTACTTTCTGAGTCTGTACAGCTGCACAAGGTTTTTTGACTCAAGTTTACCACACTGGAAATCAGCAGACAGCACAGCATCTTTCATGAACTGGGTGTCCAGAATATATGGCCTCAGTTCTAATAATATGACTGCAAGGTTGACTTTTGTCCTTTTGCCTAAGGCACGCTAATTTCAAGAATAATTACATCATTGTTGTGTTCCAACATACTGTGTATTCTGGACAACTTTTGAATACCTCACAAAAGTCCAGAAACTTCTCTCATGTTCATATCAAACAAATCATTCTTCCGAATCTCATATCTTCAGATATCCCATTTATTTTAAGAATCATTTTAGGTTTTTCCTCACCTTTTTAATTTTCATATTTATTTCAGACACCCTCACTATTCAGCAAGCTAGATTCATGTCTCCTTACAAAGCTTTTCCTGGCAAGCTTCCCCTTTTACCAAAGTCTGCCATGCTGAAGTCCAGAGATTTTTCATTCAGCTTGGATCTGTAATTTTTGAGCCAAATTGTTTGGTGATCAAATTTTCCCAAATAGCTCACCTCTTTTTCAGATGAATTCAATTTTTTTTATTTTATTTTTTATTATACTTAAAACATGGCTTGTTATAAAACAATACACCGTAAAACATTAAACAATTTTATAACAAATCACAAATTCAGCATTAGCCTGCAGCATCAGTTAAATCAGTATAATATTACAAGGATTCTTAAACGTATACCTGGTAACAGAGAGCTTACATCATACATAAAATAATAATATGGTTCTACTGTGATATAATAAATAAAACTTAGCATTAAAATAGGTCAAGACAACAACCTTCCTGATACCCCTAAAAGGCAGCAGGACTTAAGTGAACTATGTAATGTTTGAGTGAGAAAGATTGGGTAGATTATAAGTGATGTATAATGTTTGCAACTGGGAGTGTGTCAGTATGGATTGTGATGTAAAATGCTTGCGACTAGGATTGCGTCAGTGTGGTTTGTCTTCATTTACATAAATGTATAACTGCCTATGTGGTAAGTGAAGGTTTAATAAAGATTTTTCTTGTTTAAAAAAATGGCAGGAATTGAATATATATTAATTTATGTAATATTGCTTAGGTTATATGATATATAGCAATATATGTGAAGTATAATGTTATGTTAATATAGTTTGATGATTTATATGAATGTAAATTTGCCTAAGTCACAAGTGATAAGTCAATAAAGGTGTTTGAAAAAAAAAACAACCTGTCTGATACCTAATATAATGTTAAGGAAAGTTCATATGGCTCCACCAATGGCTAACAGTATAAAAGATGTTGGATGATTTAGTGAAGGAGATGGACAATGAGGCTGGAACTGCCAAATGGAATGGCATATGGATCTTGGCTCTGTGGTGTAGGAGGATAAAGCCTTGACTGTGATTCAGATTACCCAAAACTGATTAACAGCTCATGAAGCTGGAAGAGCTGGGGAGGGATGGATGACAGAAGCATGATTAAGTCGGTGCACTCACCTTGGAGGGAAGGTTGTGATGATTCCTCCCCTGTGGTAACCCAGCACTCCATGAAAGTGGTATAGGTTGTTATCTAGGGGGTAGGGACATGGGTTAGTCCATTCAACCCAGTGCAGATACATATTAGGGAATAGGCATGCTTCTGTATCAGAGGCATAGGAGGTTCCCTCTACAGTGAAGAGGACCCTGTGTCACCACCCGGGGGCTAGGATGGTACCTCTGCAATCATCTCTCACCTCACTAGGAATGTATGGGATATGAACAGTTCTTGTTCTGTGCAGAATTAATTGGTCAATTGGCCAATAGATCTCTGAGAGCATGGCACCAAAAAAAAAAAAAAAAAAAACACACAAATACAACAAAATGGAGCAGTGTGTTGTGCAGCCCATTATGTGGATCATCCAGTGCTACAATTGGTACATGATCCAGCTGTGGAACAAGGAGTCAATTCAGCTTAGTAAGAAACTGGAAGCACTGAACAGAAAACAAAGATTTGTGTCAGTGCTGTTCATGTAAACCAATGAAGACATAAAGGCATTTTAAGAAGGAATGTAGGTAGATTGAAACATATTGGCAAGGTCATAGTTCTGGCAGACAAGTTCTGTTTTTGGAATGACATCAGGCTGCTTCTGTGATTGCAGGACTGACTATGACATAAGCAGCATAATGGTCATTCAAAAACAAAACAGAGAGAATGAAGAGATGGCCGATAAGGGACACTTACACAATGGCATTACGTTTGTTTGTTTAATGTTTTAAGAATCTGGAGAGGATCAGTTGTGCTGTGCAAAGTGCTGCTTAACATGATCTGGTGATTTTTTTTAAACTACCCTACCTTCACACAATCTGGTTTGATTTGATTAAGTGCAACAACATTTAGGTTAGAGCAGCATAGCTAGCCACCTTCCATTAAACTGAGGATATTAGAAAAAACACCCAATGGTGGTAAGTAGCACTTCGCAGAGACTCATTCAAAATGGATGTGAAAGTTAGCAATGCATTTGGAATATTGCAAGGCAATAAAACTAATGGCACATACTATCATGGAAGTGTTTAAAATGATGAGAATTCTGCTGGGCAAAATGGTAATTACAAGAACAAAAATGGAAAGTTTAAAAGAAAAAGAAAAGCTATTTAACATTTTAAGAAGTAAAGGCTAATTTTAGGTGTATGACTACAAATGATATATTGAGATACAATGGTCTGTGACCTAAATGTATGATCACAACTGATCAAGAAAACAGATCACTCTAAAACCACAGCTCACACTCTTCAAAGCCAGTACATTTCCATGGAAGCAATCTCCTTGCACTCCCTTGAGGGAGGCCTTACCCACCACACCACTTACTATACACAGCTCCATGGTCACACAGCGGTAGAGAAAAAGCGAACTTGGCCAACATACTGTACATCAGCCTCCTACAAATAGCAGGTCCGTTCTACACAAAACACAATAGCAAAAACTCACTTTTCATCGTCTGTAGCTCAAACAGGTAACACATTCATCTTTGATGCTGGAAAATCAGAAAGCTGTGGGTTCTATTCTCACACAATGTAGTTGAATTAACTTTCTAATACTGACACTGCAGGGGTTGGTGTATTCTTCAGCTTGTCATCCATTGTGTGAGACATTGAACTGAGGTCGCATCTACCAGAGTTAATGGTTGCCTAGGTGGATGTAAAAGATCCCAGGGTATTTACCAAAAAGAATATTGGAAGTGCCCTGAGCAAAATTTCCCCTAATCAGTTTGAATACCACATTGGGTCTGTCCTGAAAAGAGGCCATTGGCCTAGTGGAACTAACCTGGTCAAGAAAGTGTATAAGGAAATAAATAAAACACTTTGAGGAAAGCTGAGGGTGACTAACAATGAGGAAATCTAAATGGGAAGTTAGAACAGCCATACTTCCCTGGATGACTCACAAGAAAGTCATTGAAAACAAAGTTGCAAGATATTAACTTTGTAGAAAACAAATAAGAATATTACTGGTTTAGAAAAGCAACGTGTAGAATATCCTTGGAGGAGATTTTCTGATCAGTTGATAATGTAAGAAGTATTCAGGCGCACTATTATTTATTAGATTAGGGAAATCAGAAAAGGTGGGAAAATATAGTAATTAGGAACTTTATATGTGCACATCTGAAAAAAAATGTGAAAATTTCAAATACTGTGTTATTATATAACTCTAAAAATAAAGGAAGGCAGGCATTGTTTACAGAAACAAAATTCAGAGAAGCAAATTAAGGGCACATTTGCTTGTAATGCCTGTAAATATTGTAGGTTTCATTCTAAGCATCCCTCTTTTTATTATTCCAATAATTTGAGATCATATGAAGCCCTGGGATATTTTGATTGTAAGTCAGAATGTTTAATTTATGCAGCCTCTTTCCTTACATGTGAGGCATATAGAACATACTAAAATGACATTATCTAAAAGAATATACAAACACCTATGCTATTTCAGTAAAACAATGAGAAAACAGTTATTTAAGCATTCTTTGATTTGTCAGAATTTAAAAAAATGTACATTTTTGTGCTGGAAGGAGGCAGTTAGATGGTAGAAACTTTGACACAGAAGCTCTACATAATTCAAGGGAATATTACTGACAAATGTTATTTAATTCCAGGAATAAATGATCATATTCATTTTAAAGTAGTGTTAAAGAAGACAAAGCTATGACATTGATTGTTCAAATATGGTCATGTGTTTTAAGAATTCTCCCTTTTAAATGTAAACTAATGTTTATTTGGTAGTTTGATGAAGTCTGTTTATGAGATGAAGGTGCTCACTGCTGTTACAATTAATGTACAATACACTTTGTCCCATTGATTTCTGCCTTAGTTTTTATTTTATTTTATTCCTTGTTACATCTGAAATACTTTTTACAGCAATGGCAAAAACAAACCCTGGGATTCAGAAAGACTACATGCAATGGGGAAGCCTTAGCTTGTAAGATTTCCACATCAAGCTAAGCCTTTTGAATTAAAAGATTGGTGTACCACTGAAGTTTTCCTCTCACATGGTCCTCAGTATAGACCCTGGTCTCACTAATAAAACTGCATGTTAATATGGCAGTCCAGGGGAATTACTAATGATAATTGATTATATACTGTCCCCTTAGAAATGTCCATTGCTACAATTGTGCTCGGGAAAAGTGACCATTGTAAAATTATGTCTGTCATCCATTCACTCCTACTGGAATACCTGGTCAGCAGATAAGTTCAGAGAAGATGCGCGAGCATGCATATGTGTGTGTGTGTGTGCATGTGTCTATGCCTGTCTGGGTGGTTGCACTAGGAAGAGTTAGGGAATCAATAGTGTGTGTGAGAGTATATGGATGAATATTTTCATGAGTATGATCAGGTGTGGGGGGGCTTGATTTGTTGACGAGTGAATGTAGAAAGTTTTTTGTGTGTGTGTATGTGTGTGTATATATATATATATATATATATATATATATATATATATATATATATGTGTGTGTGTGTGTGTGTGTGTGTGAGTGTGTATGTGTATGACAGTCTGGGTGGTTGCACTAGGGATGGTTAGTAAGGGAATCAATAGTGTGTGTGTGAGTGTATGGATGATCAGGTTTTGTGTGTGTGTGTGTGTGTGTGTGTGTGAGCGTGTGTGTGTGTGTGTGTGTGTGTGTGTGTGTGTGTGTGTGTGTGTGTGTGTGTGTGTGTGTGTGTGTGTGTGTGTAGGGGGGTGCATGGGCCACTAAGGAGAACAGTGATACAGTTCAGGTGTGGCAGTGCTAGTTTTCAGGTTCAGATCAGGGACATGGTAATGAGCTGATAAGGAGGTATTTCATACTCATCCCTGAATGACATTATCTTGCTGTCATGTTAATTGATCAAGCAATGCCAAGACAGTTAGCATGAGCAATGAGGATTTTATTGAATCCTAGCCAATGTTTTTTCAACAGTATAGGCACATATTTAAATATACTTTTAATGAATAACCAGCACTTTAAAATCAGAAGACTACTGTGTTTTACTTTTAAAACAGAACAGAATAATTTATAAATAGCGCTGCTTACTTTTTTATCCTTTAAAAAGAAACATCAAAGTAGCAACTATTTTTGTTACTGAACAATGGTAAACTCGATGTAATAATATTAAAAGAGAAAAAAAAAACAGTTTAGATAAAGACAATTAATTTGCAATTGTGCAAGAGCTACAGCGATGGACAGCATAAAATGCATTAGGCATAAATCTGAGAATCACATAATAACCCTACAGAGGTAAGATTTTGTCAACAAACTGAATAAAGTTCTGAATCATTATCAAAAATTGATTATAAAGACTAGTCCAACAGCTTTCTGAAGTGAATATCAGGACTTTTCCTTAAGCAATATATTTTGCTTCATTTTTTAACAAAGAATAACTTAACCTAACAATGTGATATTTAAATGATATTTTACATCTTTATATGTTCATAGGTTCATAGGATGATACCAGCATATTCGCCCAGGGGCCCTTATAAACCTAGCCAAGAATTTTGCCCATGTTCCCTCAAAGTCAGCACCTGTTTCCCCTGTCCTGCAGGGACACAGGTGGGATCCCAGGGGTATATTTTCTGTTTCCCATCCAGTCGTCCAGGTTCCTCTTAAAGAGGGCTAGAGAGGTACTCTGCTTGACATGGAGAGTGAATCTATTCCACAGATAGGAAAGTCTTTAGGACACAAATCTATCCTGCCAACAAGTTCTATTAATGTCACAGACCAAGTTAAGGCCCTGCATGTGGGTTGCGAAAGTGGCATTTGTCTTACGGATATGCAGCAACTCCATCAAGGCTGGGTCTGAAATGGCCTTGTATGCTAGACACAGGTCACCTCTGAGCAGTCTGTATGAGACTTAGTAGAGGGACAGGGCTTTTAGCCTATCTGTATAGGATATGTGTTTGAGACCCTGGATTTTCCTGGCCAGGAACCTCTGTGGTCTCTCCAACTGCTGCGTGTGCTTGACAAGGTACATGCTGAAGGGGGCATTGTACTGGATAATTGGTCTGATAAGGGAGGAGTACAGGGATGTTATGACCTCCTTGTTCCTGGATGAAATACCCTTATTTATGAGGTGGGCCATGTAGAAAGCCTTCTGTACAACAGAGGCAATGTGGTAGTCAAAAGTCAGGTTGCTATCAGTCTGTGTGCCCAAGTACCTCACGACTGATTGCATGCTTAGTACATTGTTATTAATGTGATAATTAGTGGGGATGACATTTTCCCCAAAGGGGATAATGATGCATTTCTTGGCATTCAATTTGAGGCCATGCTTCTGGCACCAATCATTAGTTTGGGTAAGACCCTCTTGGAGGATGTTCACATCACTAGAGGAATTTAAGACAGCATCCAGCTTGCAGTCATCTGCAAACTTGGTCAGCCACAGACCAATGTTTTTGGCTTGTACCTCAGAAAAGTATATCTCAAACAGTAGAGGCCCCAAGACCGATCCTTGGGGTACACTGCTCGTTACAGGTCTACTAATAGAGGTGGCTTCCCCTACTTTGACTGAGTGAGTTCCATCAGTGAGCCAGTTAGGTACCCATCTGGTAATATATGGGCTGATGCCTTGCTGGAAGAGTTAATCTACTATGCCTGAGTGAGGAATAGTGTCAAAGGCTTTGGTTATGTCAAGATAGGTGGTGTGCACCATCTTCCCCTCGTCCATGGCTTTGGTGACTGTTTCAAAGAAGTCGACCAAGTTTAACAGGCATGATCTCTCTTTGACAAAACCAAACTGTGTGGGGTCAAGTGTTTGGAGGTTGCCAATGTCCTTATTTATAAGGTCTATGATAATGTGTTCCATGGCCTTGCAGATCAGGCTAGTTAGGCTGATGGGCCTATAATTGCGTGGGTCAGTGGATGCTCCACTTTTGTGTAGAGAGATGGCAGTGGCTGTCCTCCATTTAGCTGGGATGAAGCCAGTGCTCATGCTTTGGTTGAATAGGGTGTCTAATGGAGCTGAGAGCTCATGCCTGTTATGTAGGATACAGCCAGAGATGTTACTGGGTCCCATGGAGACTGTATGTTTTGCCTTTGAGACGGCATTAAGGATCTGCTCCCTGGTGATGAGGGGAGGAGGACATGTGCTGGGGATATCTTGGTTTACTGATAGGGGGACAGGGGGTGAAGTTTTCACTGAACCTATCTGCCAGCAGGTTGGCTATATCTATGCCATTTGTGTATGTGGTGTTATTGACCACCAGTTCAGAGCAGATTTGGGCATTGCCTTTGAGATTGCGGACCTATGTGAAGAAGGCCTTGTGATTGTCCTTGGTGGATGTGGCCAATATGGACTCAAAGTTAGCCTTAGAGGATTTCACCAGTGACCTTATTTGTTTGTTCAGACAAAGGAGAGATTTTTTCCAACTTGGCACCTGCTCCTTCTTGGCCATGGACAGCAATTTTTTCCTTCTGTTATAGAGTTTGTTTATTGCTGCTGTCCACCAGACAGATTTACTCTTCCTTGAGGAAGATGATTTTGTCCTGTCAGGTATTGCTGAGTCCATACAGCTGTGTAGGTGCTTATTATCTAAGACCCAAATAGGCATAATTATCAGCACATTTTATTATACTGGAATCTTTGTGAGTTATATAATGTGAAGGCCTATTATGATAGTAGGACATAATCTTGGCCTCTTTAGTACTGATTTGAAACAGTGTTTGTTTGATCATGTTTGGAGTCTTTTAAGTGGCCCGATTCAGAAAAGTTGCCATGATGTGTGGTAAATATTTCTAATTCAGAGATAGCCCTGTTGCAGTGCTACCTGTGCATGATACTGGCTGAACTATAGTTACTGTTTATATCTCTACACCCAGCATTATTTAACCATGTTTGCTACCTGCCGGCTGTGTGATTGTATGGGACTCTGTAAACTATCTGTTGGCTGTGTGATTGGGTGGGACCATGTATACTATCTGTTGGCTGTGTGATAGGATAGAACTGTGTATATTATCTGTTGGATTTGTGATTGGGTGGGGCTGTGTACACTATTTGTTGGCTGTGTGATTGGGTGGGACTGCGTACACTATCTGTTGGCTGTGTGATTGGGTGGGACTGTGTACATTACCTGTTGGCTGTACACTTGGATAGAACTGTGTGTACTATCTGTTGGCTGTATGACTGGGTAAGACTGTGTACACTATCTGCTGGCTGTGTGATTGGGTGGGACTGTGTACACTATCTGTTGGCTGTGCACTTGGATAGAACTGTGTATACTATCTGTTGGCTGTATGACTGGGTAAGATTGTGTACACTATCTGCTGGCTGTGTGATTGGGTTGGACTGTGTACACTATATGTTGGCTGTGCATTTAGATAGAACTGTGTATACTATCTGTTGGCTGTATGACTGGGTAAGACTGTGTACACTATCTGCTAGCTGTGTGATTGGGTTGGACTGTGTACACTATGTTGGCTGTGCACTTGGATAGAACTGTGTATACTGTCTGTTGGCTGTATGGGTAAGACGGTGTACACTATCTGCTGGCTGTGTGATTGGGTAAAACTATGTACACTACCTGTTGGCTGTGAGATTGCATGACATAGCCTATATTATCAGTTGGCTGTGTGATTGGGTGGGACTATGTATATAGTCTGTTGGCCTGTTGACTTTGTGGGACTGTGTATATTATCAGTTGGTGGTGTCACTGGGTAGAACTGTACACACTATCTGTTTTTCGTGGGATTGGGTGGGACTGGTTATACTATCTTTTGGCTGTGTGATTGGGTGGGACTTTGTATACTATCTAATGGCTGTGTGATTGGGCGGGACTGTGTATACAATCTGTTGGCTGTGTGATTGGGTGCGGCTGTGTATATTATATATTGTCTATGTGATTTGGTAAGACTGTGTATAGTATCTGTTGGTTGCATGACTGGGTAGGACTGTGTACACTATCCATTGGCCATGTAATTGCATAGAACTGTGTATACAATCTGTTGGCTGTGTGATTTAATGGTGTTGTGTACACTGTCTGTTGGGTGTGTACTTTTGTAGGGTAGTGTACACTATTTGTTGGCTGTGTGACTGGTTGAGACTGTGTATACTGTCTGTTGGCTGTGTGACTGGGTGGGACTGTATACACTATCTGTTGGCTGTGTGACTGGATGGGAATGCATATACTATCTGTTGGCCATGGGATTGTGTACACTGTTGGCTGTATGGTTGGGTGAGGCAGTGTACACTACCTGCTGGCTATGTAACTGGGTGGGACTGTGTATAATATCTGTTGGCTGTGTGACTGGTTGGGACAGTGTACACTAGCCATTTGCTGTTTGATTGGGTGAGACAAGTGTATGCTATCTGTTGGCTGTGTGCTTGGGTGGGACTGTGTACACATCTGTTGGCCGTGTAACTGGGTGGGAATGTGTATAATTTTTGTTGGCTGTGTGATTGGATGAGAATGTGCATATGATCAGTTGGCTGTGTGATTAGTTGGGACAGTGCACACTATCTGTTTGCTGTGTGCTTGGGTGGGAATGAGTGCACACTATCTATTTGCTGTGTGATCGGGTGGGACTGTGTATACTGTCTGTTGGCTGTTTGACTGGGTGAGATTGTGTATACTATCTGTTGGCTGTGTGATTGGGTGTGACTGTGTATACTATGTGTTGGCTGTGTGATTTGGTGGGGCTGTGTATACTATCTGTTGGTTGTGTGATTGTGTGAGACTGTGTATACTGTCTGTTGGCTGTGTAATTGGGAGGGTGTGTGTACACTGTCTGTTGACTTTGTGATTGGGTGGGGTTGTGTACACTGTCTGTTGGCTGTGTTACTGGGTGGGACTCTGTGTATTATTTGTTGGCTGTGTGATTAGATGGGACTGTGTACACATTCTATTGTCACTGAAAGAATAGTATTATTCTGTTTTATTCACTGTCTTTTCAAACTACTGCTAGCATGATTATTAGCTTGAATAAAAGCTGCAAGAATAATATGAAATATAAAGGGCTAATTTAGAAATAGTGTAAAATGCTGAAAAATAGAAAGTAGTATGTGTGCTGGCAAACATATAATAGCTTAAATAGATTTTTGGCATCCATGTGAAGGAGTATGTTATTGAGAAGCAAAGTCTTTAAAAATAACTACGTAGATGGGAGCTGCAAGGACATCCATGAAGTAAAGCAAAATAAAGATGAATCACAGATAGTGCTGAAACACTACGTTTCAGATAACTGAGTTTCCTTGGACCACCAAGCTTAAAGAAAGGACAAATGATAAATTAGAACAAAGGAAAACTGTTATACAAAGAAAGAACTGTTTTACATCAGACTTCAGACTCTGGAAAAATACTTGTTAAATGTAACTATGCTGAAACAGACTTTGGGAATTTGCTATAGAGAGCTGACAGCATATGTGTTTATTTATTTTTTATTTTTTATTTTAATTTTGTTTACTGGGATGGACCGACTGGACGATGTCCGTTTACAGGGGAGGCCAGGGGAGAAAAGCTCCAGCTACATTAGAACAACACATTACAGAAATAAACATATAATGCAATGCATAGGAAGTAGTATCTATTAAATTAGTAGTTTCTAGAAAGAAGTCAAAAAGAAATTAAAACAGTAGACAATTGCAATCAAAAATATTTACATATGTACATTTAGTTTGCAAAGAGCAACAGTCAGATTTTAACAGGTACATGTTTTCCATGGATAATATTTTGAGGAAACAAATTTATTGGGGCATGAAAAGAGAGATAGGAGATGGTTGTAGAGGTAACAGATTGTGGACTATGTAATACATGGACATAATAATGTGTTGTGTGTTTGTAAAACCAAAAGTCAAATGTAACAGAAATGTCATACTAACTAAAGCAGTTTACTGAAGCAGTTTGCCTCCTTGTATTTATTGTACTTAGTACAATCCAGTATTTAAAAGTAGTTGTTCATACTAAGAGTTAATATACTGTGGTGTGCTTGCATGCAAATGTAAATAACAAGAAGTAACCAACAGAAGGCAGCACAGAATTCTTCAGTCACCTATTCAGTTACATTATTACCAGTCTTAATACTGACGGTATGAAGTGATTTATGAAAATGATACATAAATAAGAATTTGGACTGTTTTGTTAGTCTCCTGAAGATGACTATTTCTTAATCACTATCCTTCTAAAGTCGCATAATTATTGTGCATTTGTTCTTGTTTATTAGACTCTGTTTACATTTAGATTTATTTCATTTTAATGTACTTAAGTAGACTTACTAACAATCCCTTGTTCAGAAGTTGTTGTTTCTTTCAAACTTGGGCTTACTTGTAATAATTCAGACAAAACAGTTACTGTACGTGTGTGTGTGTGTGTGTGTGTGTGTGTGTGTGTGTGTGTGTGAGGGAGTGTCCTAGAGCGCTATCGCTGGTATCTTCAGGTAGGCACAGTTTGTGTATAGCACCAGAATAGACTACATGTCCTATCATCAGTCATTGGTGTTCTCATAACAGAATATAAAACTGTGTCACAATTAACATTAATATTTGCAGAAGAGATTAAAGTGAAGTTTGTTTTGAGTGGTTTAGCTGTGAAAGGTCAAGTAACCTCAGGGCAAAGATATACAAATGCATTTCATAGCTTTACCTGAGATGAAAATGTGTTTTTTGCAAGAGCACTGCCACATATGAGAGACATTGCCCCCTTTCTCTTTAATTTTATATACCTACTCCATTTTTTGCACAATTTGTGGAGGAAAGTAAATAAAATAATTGAATGTTTTCCAGTGGTGCAAGGGAAATAGCACCAGGAATGATCACTTATGAAAAGCAGTCAATGCCAGCTGTAATCGACAAATTCTAACACTGTTCACTGGTTAATCAAGAAATGGTAGAAGAACCGTATTGATTATGTTTTATATACCCCTGTAAATCTGAATTTAAAATGTATATTCTTAAGAAAACTGACTACGTCAGGTTTCAGCCACTCCTTTGTTGTTATATGCTAAAAATAAATAAAAACAATAATAATACAAAAATAGAAGTATAACTAAATATTGATTAAGTACATAACACAAGCCCTGATGCTAATTTTTAAATGGAGCACATTTCTTTTGTAGTAGACTATTTTGGCCATGTTATTACTAACTCCTGATACTGAATATTTAAAATTACATAACAGTGTCATCAGCTCTGTAACATATATATTTTCCAAGTATCCCTTATAAAGGCAACTGCACAGCTCACTTTAATAATAAATAAATTGTATGCTTAAAATCAATCAGTAAATCTGTTAAAACTAAAGGATTGGTTCTGGATATCACAAACTGGAAGGTTGCATTTCTTACAGATAAAGTCAGTGATAAGGAAACTGCAATCTTTAAAACATAAAATGAAAATGTTCACCCATGTATAGGACTTTGTACTCCTCAGACCACCCTTTATTTATATGTACTTTCTCTGAGACTGCACAGCTTCAGCACTGACCAATATTGTCCTTTACTAATACAATGTGCTCCTGATTACGGACCTTGTGTCTCTGACCACAAGAAAATAAAATGCAGCTTCCCATACAAACTTGAAGTGAATACTCACAACTTAGTTATGTCAAATAAAACAAAAAATAAAGGCAAATGCCTTTTTTTCTAAATGAACTGGAGAGGGCTTCTTCAAGTAATACCAGGCTGACCTTGGGAAAATAATTCAATAGCCTTTAACGTGTTTAAAACATTCCTTTCCAGTGCCTGAAAATAAGCAACTAAATTGCCATCAGTCAATATATCTTTTATAATAATCTAAACTAACACATTCTAAGGTTGTAAAAGTAGCAATATTCTGAAATACCTTGTGCTTAATTGCTGGAAGCACAAATTCTAATAGGTGCTGATAAAGTATTGGACAGAGGACAAGGACTACTCTGTCGTCACTCATACTGGTTAATGACGGATTTAATGAGCTCGTCATTTTCACCTGTAATGTCTTCTTTTGATTCCAGTAAGCACTGCCAGAAAAGTCAATATGACAATTCAAATGAGCCTGCCATCACAAGTCAGAAAGGCTGTACTTTTTATTCTGTTATTTCACAACTCATGACCAACTATCTAGAATCTCTATGGCTCTGAGCACATTATATACCGCTACTGTGACCCTTGACAACTGCCCATCTCACTTAAAGAGCTGATTCTATTTTCATAACACACTGCAAATATATTGCCACTTTATTGATTTACGGCAAACCCATCTCGCTTAAAGTACTGGCTCAATTCCCATAACCTAAAATAAACTGTTCCCCAGTCCAGCATGTTGTTATGATGAACTCTTACAGAGAAGTTACAGTTTTAATCTTTCCTGCAGAAACCCTATGGGACTAGTATATGTCTTAAAGTTTGTAAAGTGTGAAAGTATGTGTTTTGCTACTTTATTTTTCAGTCCATCTGCTCTCAATAATTCTGTTTTTTCCAGCCAGTGATATACATTACCTGACCTACAGCAGACCCTTCAGCTCATGTCAAGTTCTCTGCTATTAGTTTTCATTGGCTGACAGTAGAAATTCAAAAAACATGACAAGATTATTTAGAGAACTATTCTGAGGGGTGAAGTCAGACAGCAAGAGAGACAGTGACAACACAGAAGCTAGCATATGCAGAGGTTATGATACTGGGTAAACAGTGATAATGCTCAGATATTATCCTCTACATACAGGTAACACAAAAGGAAAAAAACATCTGGAATTTCTCATAGCAACCACACTGGCTGCATCTGAAAGAATAACATTTTACTAAACCTACCAAGGTTATGCAGTGCTGTTTTTAATGTATAAGGGACTAACTTGGTGGCACCACCAGACTAGTACTACTACTAACCAGGGGACAATATTTACAGTCAACTTCCATGTAAGCATCTTTAGAATCCATCAAAGTCACCTTATCACTGTACATTTCCTTTATCAGAATCATCATCCGTGAATTTAAGAGTGAATCCTTTTTCTTCAGCTATCATTTTATTTAAGATCCAGCCCAAATGCTTAACAAGCTTTTCCACTGCAACATACAAACCATCTCTCTCAACCTTTCACCAAAATATATGGCACAAAGTATGACTAGTTGCCACAAAAAGATGCAGATGACACCACTCAAAAAGTACAGTTTTGTACCTACCATAAATGTAGATGTTCGAGGATCCACATTGCTGCAGTCCTAACTATTGGGTAGTCCGCTGTCCAGTCGGCCCGAATACCAAAGTATATGGCTGACGTCGGTCAAGGCGCATTAGACTGACGTCAGTACGTCAGGGTACTAATGCGCATGACCGACGCCATATCCTCAGTCTTTTCTTGCCCCAGATGTCAGAAGACCCTAAAAAGACAAGGCCAAAACCAAAAACTCCAAACATACCTGCACCAAAAACATGTACAATATATGCAAAATTACCAGAATACAACCTCACCTACACAACCACCCCTAAACACAGAGGGGAAGGAGGGAGGGTAAATTGGACTGCAGCAATGTGGATCCTCGAACATCTACATTTATGGTAGGTACAAAACTGTACTATGTTCTTCATTCCACATTGCTGCAGTCCTAACTATTGGGTAGAATCCCAAAGCAGAGGTAAGGGAGGCTGGCAAATCATAAGGAAGCAGGAGCTGACAACATGCCTTGCAAAATAGCTGTGGCAAAACCAGCCCTAGACTTAGAGTAGAGAGGAAGGTGATAATGCTTAGAGAAAGTATGCACTGAACTCCAAGTAGCTGCCTCCAAAATATCCTTAGTTGCCACCCCTAAGAAATGCTGTTGAAGTGGCAGTAGCCCTAGTGGAATGAGGCCTAATCCCAGCTGGAATCTCCTTGCCATGATGGGAATAACAAAATGCAATGCAAAACCCAATCCACCTAGAAATAGTTTGTTTTGACACAGGCTTGCCCTCTTGCGAACTCAAAGCAAAAGAAACAAACAACTGCTGAGACTGCCTAAAATCCTTAGTCCTGCTTAAATAATAACGCAATTGCCTGTGTACATCTAAAGTGTGCAAAATCTTTTCCCCTTTATTTTGGGGATCTGCATAAAAGTAGGCAAATGAATAGTTTGGTTTAAAGCCACACTAGAAACCACCTTAGGCATAAAGGAAGGATTAGTACGTAATGATACCCTATCCTTATGAAAAATCAAAAAAGGCTCAACCGCCATAAGGGCCTGCAACTCAGAAACCCTTCTTGCAGAAGTAATGGCCAACAAAAAAGCAGTCTTCCATGACAAGTATTTCAATTCAGCAGTAGCCGCAGGCTCAAAAGGTTGTAGAGTAAGTTTCTCCAACACAAAATTGAGATCCCAAGCAGGAGTAGGAGCTCTACGTGGGGGTCTTATATTCTTTGCCCCTCTAAGAAATTGCTTGAACAAAGGATGTGAAAACAATGGTGGGTCACAATCATAGTGAGCTGAAATTGCTGCAGCATGAATCTTAATGGAAGAGAAGGACACACCTTTGTCCAATAACTCAGTAAGATATTGAAGAGCCACACTCAAATTAGGCTCAGAAATCTCCAAATTCTTTGCTGCAGACCAAAATAAAAATCTCTTCCATTTTTCTGCGTACACTTTCCTTGTACTAGGTCTTCTGGCTTCCATAATCACATTTAAAACTTGTTGAGGAAGTTGAGACCTGCTGTCCTTCAAAACAGAATATGCCAGGCTGTTAGATGAAGAGAGTGAAGCTTGACATTGAGCAGATGACCGTCCCTCTGAGACAACAGGTGTGGAATCAAGGGTAAAGGCCATGGAGGCTTCCTTACCAGACTCCTCAGTAATGGGTACCAGTGCTGCGAGGCCAATCTGGAGCTATTAAAATCATCCTTGGCTTGTCTTGTCTGACCTTTAGAAGCACCTTTGGGAGAAGAGGCAGAGGTGGAAAAGCATACACATGAAGATTTTTCCAACTGAAAGAAAGAGCATCCACTTTCCAAGCTGTGTGATGAAACCTCTTTGTGCAAAACTTTGGCAGCTGGTGGTTTAGTGGAGAAGTGAACAGATCTATGTCTGGAGTTCCCCATGACACTGTCAATTTTTGAAATACATGAAGATCCAGTTTCCACTCGTGGGGATCCATGATTTGTCTGCTTAACACATCTGCTAAGGAGTTCTGTGCTCCCGGCAGAAACCTTGCCTGAAGAGTTAGTTGCAAGCTGAGCGCAGTCTCCCATAAAATCAATGCTTGCCTGCACAATGGGTAAGAATGTGTTCCCCCTTGTTTGTTGATGTACCACATGACAGTTGTGTTGTCTGTTAGAATCAACACCTGCCCTGGAAGAAGTAACTCCTTGAAAGCCATTAATGCAAACTGGACTGCTAACATCTCTTTCATGTTGATATGTAGATGCTGTAGTCTGGCAGGCCACTTGTCTTGTATCCACTTTCCATTTAGATGAGCTCCCCAAGCAATGTCTGAGGCATCTGTCGTTAGAATCTGACTCGCCTCTGGCCGGGTCACAGAGAGTCCCTTGTTTAGGTGACATTCCTGAGCCCACCACAAAAATTCCTTTTGAATGCAAGGTATTATTTGAATGACAGTGTCCAAATCCTGGCAGTGCTGTGTCCATACATTTTGAGATACCATTGCAGCTTCCTCATATGCAGTTTGGCATTGGGAAGCACCAGAATACAAGATGCCATGAACCCTAAGGCTTGAAGGACTGTCCTTGCAGTCAGCCCGGACTGAAGAGATAGTTGATGGAAGTAACTGGAAAGATTCTTTTGTTTGTCCGGGGTTAAAAGGCCATCTGGGCTGCTGTATTCAGTCTCACACCCAGAAAGCACATGTCTTGAGAGGGTACTAGACTGGACTTTATTTCGTTCACAGAATACCCTAGGCATCTTAGCACTGCTATCACAAATTCCAAATGCTGTAGAAGGTCTTCCTTTTCTTAAGCCAGAATCAGGCAGTCGTCCAAGTAAGGATAGATTTGAATTCCTTTTAGCCTGAAGTAAGCTATCACTGGAGCCAGAACCTTTGTGAATACTCTGGGCGCAGTAGATAAGCCAAAGGGCAATGCAGAGAACTGATAATGAGAATTTCCAGCTCGAAAACGCAGATACTTCCTGCAACTTAGTCTTATAGGCACATGAAGGTAAGCTTCCTTGAGATCTAAAGTTACCATCCAGTGATCTTTGCCCAGCAGAGGTAAAAGCTGTTGTAACATCAACATTTTGAACTTGGGAATGTCCAGATAAGTGTTGAGGATAGATAAATCCAAAATTGGTCTCCACGTGTTCCCCTTCTTGGTACTAGGAACAGGCGAGAATAAAATCCTAGGCCCCTTTCTGGCACAGGAACTGGCTGAATGGCCCCTATTTGGAGCAACAGAGAAATTTGCTTGTGAGCCTCTGTTCTTTGTAGAGGAGGAATGTCTGGCATGCCTTTGAAAGGAGGCAAGGTATGGAAATAAAACCTGTAACCGTGGTGAATGATATCCAGAACCCATCTGTCTTGGGTAATTAAATCCCAATTTTCTTTGAAAAGAGACAGCCTTCCTCCCAAAGGTGCTGCCAGGCGAGAATGTACTGGCAGCTGAAAAGGCAGGTCATTGGGTCTGTTTACGAAAGGACTGACCCCTGCCCTCACCAGAAGTCTGAGCAGGTGAACTCCCTGTTCTAGGCCTAAAAGAACCTTGAGCTCTGCCCCTACCACGTCTAGACCTACCCCTAGACTGGGAATCATAAGCAGGATATGTCCATCCCTTAGTAGGCCAATTTCTACTAAACTTGGAGGCTGCACCTGCAAAAATCCTTAACAGTTTGCATAGACTTAGCCTTGTCCTCCATTTTCTTTAAAACTGCTTCCACAGGCGAACCAAACAACACATCAGACTGTAAAGGAGCATCCAAAATCCTTGTCTTAACATGCTCAGCTAAATTCTGATCCCTCAACCAGGCGTGCCTACGAAGAACAGAACCAGTGGCAGCCACCCTCGAGGAGGCCTGCACAGCATCAAAACCACACTGCAAGGAATGCTTACCCACCTGTTCAGACACATGAACTAAATCCTGCAACTCTTTACACTCAATACCTTCAGCCAGAGCATCCATCTTAGACTTCAATTGTGAAAGGAGATAATTCTGATATTTTAACATATGAAACTGACAATTCAACGCCCTCATGGCTAAAGTGGAAGAAGTATACACTTTCTTTCCCCATCTATCCAAAGCCCTTGCCTCTTTATCAGGAGGAACAGGATTTTTAACAACAGAAGCCTTCACACCTTTAGGCCCCTGAGAGACAGTTTCGGGTCTGCCCTAGGACTCGGAAACAGATACTTATGGGCTTCAGGCACCCTATAGTACCTATCCGGTTTAACTGGGGCAGGAGGCAAAGAATCAGGATTCAGGGAAGCCTCTGCAAAACATCTTCTACCACATTCAGAACAGGAGGTATAGCTAAAGGCCTATGCTGGGGTAAAAACAAGAATTCCCTAAGCCTCTTCCTGGAATCAGAGAAATCTTGACCTTCCCATTTAAAATGCTCCCTCATGGAATGCAGAGTCTCTGAAAATGAAAAATCCTCAGGAGGCGAAGCTGAAGGAGTAGAATCATCCACATCAGAATCAGAATAAGGAGGATACTCCTGCAAGTCATCAGCCGAAGACTCAGAAGCCTCCGAACATTGCTCAAAACTCTCAAACTCAGGTTCCACCCTAGGCCTCTTATCAGGAGGGGGCATAGAACCTCTAATCATAGTAATCAAATCCTCTGCCATTTTTAGCATATGCTTCTTAGGCAAAGACCCTGAAACACTCGGAGAAACCCCCACTGAAGCTAAACTAGGCCTGCCTCCAAAAGAAGCCTTGGAAACAGAAGGGGAGGCCCTAACCACCTTAGGAAGAGAGGGAAGAACAGCCACCTGAGAAGCCCCTTCAGCCTGGCCTACTTCCTGAGAGGACACATCCTGTAACAGTAAAGTTTCTCCCTGAGACTCTAAAGAAACTCCTGGCAGAACCTCCGGCTCCACTGAGCCTTCTAAAGAACCGACGTCCGGGACTGTCGGTTCTTCCACTCTAGGCTTCGCTGCTTTGTCCTTGCGCTTTTTGGCCGAAGCGGCGTCGGAGCATCCGACGGCATTTTATAATTACAACGCTTCCCAAACACTAACCTGGCACAGTCTAACCTTCTCTTAATAGTGCGTTTGTTAAACCTAGCACAAGAGCGGCATCCAACAACGTCGTGCTCAGGCCCTAAACAAGGTATACACAAAGTATGGTAATCCCTATGAGGTATCTGTTTCCCACAAGAAATACAGTTATTCACTTTTTCTGACATCCGGTTAAATACTGAGGCAAGAAAAAACCAAAATATTCCCCAACGGGGTACTTAGCCAACTTTGATTCGGTCTGAAACTCTGACTTCAGAAACTTTCAGAACGCCAACCTGCACTCGCAAAACTGCTTCTGCATCGGACCATGCGGCAAAAAAGACTGAGGATATGACGTCGGTCATGCGCATTAGTACCCTGACGTACTGACGTCAGTCTAATGCGCCTTGACCGACGTCAGCCATATACTTTGGTATTCGGGCCGACTGGACAGCGGACTACCCAATAGTTAGGACTGCAGCAATGTGGAATGAAGAACATCTGGAAATGTAAAGTATTGTTGAATCAAATGACATACAGACTATACTTCTGGTAGACTGCAGAACATTGTTAGTAGATATGAAGTTATGTTTTAAAGCAACAGGATAATGTGTATAGCTGTACTGACTTACAGTACAAAGGACTTTTGAGAGCTAAAATGAGTACTGAAGCTTTTAATGTGGAAAAACTGAGCAATATGGTAAAAACAAATGGCAGTTAGACCTAAACTCCTTGAATGTTTTCATCTTTCAGATCACCAAGCTTGTTTTATTTTCAAAGCAATAAATCGTGTTGTCAGCAGTATATACTCTGCACCCATCACACACAGTAAAAACCAGACACACAGATCAACATACTCTGAGGCACTTAATATAACCTTTCTAACCCCCAAAGACCCCCTAGATGAAGTACACATAACAAATACTACCAGGAGCCCTGAATGTACTCATTCAAAACATCACCCACATCAACACATACAGGCACAACTCATGGAGCTTCTACTTCTAAGCCCATAAGGCAAGACACCACACAGTCCAACATTCTGGTCATTGGAGACACCGTTGTGAGATACACTGATGTCCTCCTCACCAAGTTGAGTTAGGAGAAAATCATGGTCAGTTGCTTATTAGGGGGCCATAATCCACGATGTTACACATGCACTCAGGTCATTGGACCACAAATACTAGTATGACACAGTCATAGCCCATGTTGCTGTAAATGACCTGAGACATATCTCCCTAGACTATGTGAAGAGAGACGTCAAGGATCCCTCAGAAATGTGTCCCAGGCTGGTATGAGCCTAGCACTGAGCAGCATTTTACCTTCTCCAATGATGATGCAACAATAGGATCAGATGATGACTGACGTAAATAATTGGTCTTGTTTCTGGTGTCATTCTAAAGGGGTGCAATACTTGTCAGCATGGAAGGAAATGGTTAGCAGACCACATTGCTTTGCCAGGGATGGCCTTCACCTCTCCTGTCTAGGCTTTCAAATGTTAGGTAAAACATTGTTCGCCCGCATAATGCCTTTTTTAGGCAGCGCTGAACTGAATGTACTTCCGACTTAGCAAATTAAAACCAAGAATATTTTAAGATTGTATTGCTCAATGTTAGGAGTCTAAACAAGAAAGTACGCTCCATGCAAGCTCTCCTTACCTGAGAGAATGCTGATTTCTGCGCAGTCACTGAGTCAATGTTTAAAGCTGCAGATAGCACACTGACAGTGCAAGGCTATAATACCTTCCACACATTTAGACCAGCTACTACACAGAGAAGGACTAAAGGTGGAGGTATCTCAATGTACATCAAAAACAAATATACATCAAGGCTGGTCAAACAGCAAGATGCACTTGAGTTTCTCCATGTTCAAATTATCATAGGGAAAATCTCATACCACTTCCTTACAAGCTATAGGTCCCCATTTATTACCAAGGAAACTTATAACATATTTTTAAGCTTACTTGGAGACACTCACTATTCAACCCAATACCACATTTATGGGCAACTTTAATTACCCAGGTATTACCTGAAAATTACATATGACACCACAAGAGATTCTTGGATTTTGTAAATACAAACTCCCTGGACCAGATTTTCAATACACCAAGCAGGGGTGCAAACATATTGGATCATAGGATCATAGGAGATTACTAGGCTATCAACCTGGAGGTCATTTCAGCATAGCCGTTTCATCCCAATGTAATACCATAAAAATGGTAGTTAATACCCAAGATTGCATTTTGTAATGGCAGGCCATGTCTAGGAGGGTTGTGGGCACTATTCCTGATAGGGTTGTGGGCACTATTCCTGATAGGAATTTACAGTGCCCCATCCACTCGTCCAAGTTCCTCTTGAAAAGTGTCATAGAGGTGCTCTGTTTTACATGAATAGGTAGTCTATTCCAAAGACCACGGCAGTTGGTGGGAGATAAATCTGTCCTATTTTAAGTTGCAGGCCATATTTAGGTCCCTGGAACAGGTAGCCTTAGTCCCACTTGATTTACAGATATGCAGCAAGTTCATTAGGTTTGGGTCTGTAAAGGCAAGAATCAAACCCTGTACTTAGTGTCTATAAGGTAAGCACCTTAACCATTATGCCAACCCCCAACCCCTTGTGCTTGCTATTATGGGAGAGTGCTGCATATCCCTTAGTGTAATATCCTTTCTGGTAAGGTCAGACCACAAGAAAGTCTCCTTTGAAGTGAAAATAAAACTCAGAATCCCAGCTAACCCTGTACTGTTCAGGAACTACTAAAAGGCTAACTTCCTACTATTAAGTGATAACCTGGCAAAATGTCAAGCCCCCATAAATCCTGAAAACACTGCTGCCTATGTACAACTGTTTGCAGAAACCCTATACAAGTATGTTAATAGCTGCACAGAGGCAGCTGCACCCACCAGGAATAAGTACAGAACTAATGCAAAAAAAACAAGCCACCCTGGTGGAATTAAACATCAACAGGCTGAATAACAGGAAGAAGAAAATGATGGCAAACATTAGTAGGTGTAGCACCCGGTAGGATAAAAGCCCTCTCATCAAAATAAAAAACAAGTGAGAGAACAAATAAAATCTACCAAAAACAAATTTGAGGTAAATATGACCTCCGAAGCCAAGGACAACCACAAGGCATTCTTTAGCTATGTGTGCAACCTCAAAGGGAGTACACACGTGTGTAGAGCTCATTGTAAATGGAGCCACCTGTACTGAGCCAGAAGATATAGCAAACCTACTGTCAGACAAATTCAGCTATTAATTTACTCTCTTCTCCTCCTCAACCTCCCTTCAGGAAATACCACCAAATATAACTCCCCTTACTATCACTAGGTAATGGGTCATCAATGCTTTCTCTAAGACCAAGACCATTGCATCGATGGGCCCAGACAATATCTCAGAATACCTTCTAAATAGCATGAAACATTACCTATCAGGCCATTTGGAATTGTAGCCTCAAAATAGGCTTTGTGCCTTAAGAATGGAGAAGAGCAACTGTCAACCCTCTGCAAAAAGATGGGCCATCTACAGACCCTGGAAACTACAGACCCATAAGCCGCACATGCAACACCATGGAAGGAACTATCATGGAAATGATCAAGAATGATATAGGAAACCCAAGATACTGTATCAAAACCAATTTGTTTTTTGTCAGGGGCAAGTCACGCCTAGTTAACCTGATGGGCTTCTTTGGAAAGGTCACCAAAGCAATGGATGAGGGCAAAATGGTTCACATTGCCTACCTTGACATAGCCAAGGCATTTGACACAATACCCCACTCAGGCATTGTTGACAAACTCAAGAGGTTAGGTTTAAACCCGAATGTCACCTGGTGGATAGTCAACTGGCTCACAGACCGGACCCTGGAAGTTAGAATTGGGGAGTCCACCTCTACAAAAAGGACAGAGTCCTTCAGGGATCGGTCTTGGGACCAGTCCTTTTTGGCATTTACTTCTCTGAAGTCAAGACCAATGTTAAGGTCCTCTGGCTGACTAAATCTGCAGATGACTGCAAATTAAGAGTAGTCATTGAATCCCTCACTGACACTAATCTTCTCCAGGAAGGGCTAGTGCAGACAAATAGGTTGTGTCAGAGCAATAGACTAAAACTAAATGCCAAGAAATGTATAATAATATCATTTGTGAGGCCATCCACCATTAGTAACTATACTCCTAAGAGTCGACCCAGTTGTCAGGAACTTGGGGACAAACATAGACAGTGATCTAGCCTTTGACCATTACATGTCTACAATAGTGAGGAAATCATTCCATGTTGTGCAACTTATAAACAAAGTTATAGCATTTAGGGCCAAGGAGGTTCATTGCTCCACTACATTTAGCATTCAGCAGACCTATCCTTGAAAACAGTAACCACCTTTGGTATGTACCTAACCAGGCACATCCAACAATTAGAACATCCACAGAGGTTCCTCACTAAAAGAATGCAGGGCATAAGTAACACATCCTACATAGACCTCTTCAAAGCCCTATCCCTGTATTCTGTCTCCTACAGGCTGTTGAGGGGAGATCTATGCCTGGCATACAAGGCATTGTTGAACCCCACTCTGATGGACCTCCTGCATGTCTGCAAAACAAACAACACTAGAATTACCCATTCTAAAGACTTAAATCTTGCCTGTGATATAAATAGGACCTGCTGGACAGACAAGTATGCATCCCAGAGACTACCTATTCTCTGGAACAGCCTTCCCATCCATGCGAAACAGAGTTCCTCCCTAACCTAATTCAAGTGTACTTGGACAACTGGATGGGGAAATTCATCCCTGGTTTGGACACAATCATCCTGTAAATATTTAATCTCTCAGGCTCCTGCTTGTAAATGTTTCATGTCCCACATGCCTGCTTACATTTATCAAGGGTACTAGAACTTGTTAGAGATTTGGGATGCATGGCTAGGCTTAAAAAGGCCCTAGTGGTTGTTATACTAATAAACACAATGGATCCATGAATAACATTGATAAAAATTAAGGTTTGCTTATAGACTTATTCTAATTATTTAAAACTTAAAAAGTAAAATTGGAGAATAAAAATAGAACTTACAGTTAACTTTCATGTGCTAATGCTACAAATAAAGACAATTTCAGCAACAAAGAATAGTGACATGTCTGAAAAAAAATTACCTGTCACTGACTGAACAGCTTTCCTGTGACTAAGAAAGTCAGGCATCAAGCTATGTAAATGTGATTAACCCCAGCCCCAAATTTAGAGCTAATTAATCTTTCAGATGTACAAGTTAGAGTCTTTCCTCACGACAGCAACATGTCAGTCATGCAAGTCTCATTGACACATTACTGCTACAATATCAATACACTGTTCTTCCATATGTAGCTCCACAGGGAAATCTATATGTAGCTGAAAAGTAAAAGAATGAGCCTCGAAACATCAAAACAGTAAGGTTGCAACTCTCCTGAAGTCAAAGTCTCAATAGGTTGGGACTGCCAAAATGTATTTAATTATTTTTAGTTGTTTTCCAGGGTAGAGCATTGATCTCCATGGAGTTTTTTCAGTCATGCCTGGTGAAATGACTTGCTCAGAGTCACACAGTTAGGCAATGGAAGCTGAAGGAATCAAACCTTGCACTACTGGACCACAAGAAACAGCTCATTAACAGCTTCTTAATCCTGTAAACCAACCGCCAGATAAAATGCCTGTGCTGTAGAGTCAGTGAAGAAGGAGGATGTGTGTTTATCACCTTCTACTACTTCTCCAGTTCTGTGTTATCTTGGAATAGGTATCTTTACAGATTCGGTACATGGGAGCATGGTCCCACATTGGAAGGGGGTGCAGGGAATATGTCCACCTGCCAAAAAAGAATAGAATTGCTTTATGTGTTGTGTGACCTTGGAAGTGTTGCTATTTTGGGTCTGCAAATTTGTGAGGATATAGATGTTCTAGTTTAGAATATTTGCACATCAGTTAAATGGAATATGATTAGTCACAGTGAATTCAATCCAGCATTTTTCCTCTTCCTGTTCATTTTCTCCATTTTGTACCATTCATATATCACATTCCTCTTTAAATTTTATCTGTTATAGATTTTACAGTAATAGCTACTATCACAAGTTTAAGAATTTAAGATTTTTCTATTGCTTTTGTATGCCTCCCAACTTAAGCGCCGCTGACAAAACAAACCTGCCAATTAAGACTCTAGCCCCCCCCCCCCCCATGGAGACAGGAACTTTATTACACCAATAGAGATGTACATCCTTCCAAGTATAGTCCTGTCTATCTTGATTGGTAATCATGATCCTGCGACAACTCCTAGAGGAGTGTAATACTGCATTTCAAGCAAGGTATCATCATGGGGGGGGGGGGGGGGTTGGGCCTATGGAGTGTCTTTAATGTTGCAAACCGAGCCCTGTTATTCTGCCTCAGGATACAAGGAATGATGCATCTCTATTAAGGTTAAGTGCACACAAAGCAGGGAAAGATGTGCCTAGGTAAAACATGGAAGTAAAAAGAGTGCTGGTTTCTTCTTTGGTCTGTAATGCAACAAGAACTGATTCAGGGGTATTTCATGCAATAGCAGTGAAATGGAATAAAAATAAAGCTGCATAGAAGTAAAGAACATTTACCAAAGCACATAATGTTTTTGAAGGTTTTCTAAATTCAGGTGATTAATAGCACTAGTTCACATAGTTAACTGCATTGAGAGCAACTATATCATTCTACTAATGAGTCTAAAATATACTAGTTAAAAAGAAAAATGAGAAATAATCAATAACAGGCCATATAGCACTAAACAATTTGTCCAAGTTAATCTATCAAAATTCTTAAATCACACACACACACACACACACACACACACACACACACACACACACACACACACACACACACACAAAAAAAAGCAAGTAACAAAAACATTGCACTTTTAGGTTGTCAATAAGATACAGTAGAAAGAACTGAAGTCATATTACAAAATACTACAAGTTAAATATTTTGTCATGGATACTATTTTCTTCTGCTGAGTTGCATGATCTGAGTTGTCTTTAACGAAGGTCATTTAAATGAAATATATGTATCATCTACAGAATAAAAACAATGAGTAAATATACACGCTGACAGATGCATGTCTTTCTACGAACATGCCATCTTCGTGATTAGACTCTTATTGCATTTTATCAGCTGAGCCCTCCCAACAAAACAATGTTGCAGCACCACCATAACATACACCTGGGGCAGGCGTTTTACCCTACAGCAAGTGTCTATATCTCTACTGTTCATCTGATTTGCAAAATTCCTTACAGAAAATTATACTTTGGCTTCTGACCATCTAGTTTTAAATGTTTCTACCAAAAATGTGATGAAGAGTTTCTCCAGTGTAAGCAAAATATTTTACTGCATGCTTCCCCATGTGGAACTTGTTTTTCAAGTAGCAGGCACGTGCATAAAATGGGCGGCCACAGTGGTGCAGCGGTTAGCGTTGCCACCTCACAGCAAGAGGTTCTCTAGTTCGATTCTTGGCTGGGATGCCTTCTGTGCAGAGTCTGCATGTCCTCCCTGTGTTCGTGTGGGTTTCCTTCAGGTGCTCCAGTTTCCTCCCAAACCCAAAGTAGGTGGATTGGACACTCTAAATTGGCCCTAGGTGTGAGTGTGTGCATGTATGTGCCTTCTGTGGAAGGTTGGGTGCCGGGCTGGCAACTCAACACCGTAAAACTCCACTGCCAATCATAAGTGGACAAATGATCCACTGTGGCAACCCCTAACCGGGAAAAGCCGAAAGAAGAAGGTACGTGCATCAGATATCATAACCGTGAAGAGGCAGAAAGTGGATTTCTTTGACATTTTTGTAGCCCTTTTAAAAGTTAACTAATTTAATTGACCAATAAAAAAACTGTTCCCACAGTTCATAGTAGCACTGTGGATACCTCTTTCTGTTAGTTGCTACCATCTTCAAAATGAAATAGTGAGCTTCTTGGAGAGAAAACTCATGCTTTACAACTTTTCCTTTTAACTTGTAGGGGTGCCTTCTGTGCATAGTCTGCCTGTCCTCCCTGTGTTTGTGTGAGTTTCCTCCGGGTTCGGTTTCCTCCCACATTATAAAGACATGTGTCTGGAGCATTTCTCCCCGGACCTCTACTGAAAATTGGCTTCGTTCCAAGTCAGACTTTCCTGGTTAACAAATGTTAAATGAAAAAAGAAAATAAAAATAAACCTGAACTGGGTAGAATAATAACATTAGTGTTGCTATCCATATGTGATGGAATTGGGTAGCATAAGATAATCTAACAATATTATCTAATTTCAGCTAGAATGCCACTATGAAAATATGATACCATCCAACTAGGGAACTGCAGAGTTGATGTACATGGGGCAATCAGCAAAGTCCCTCTGGCTGTGCTTATATTTGCTAATGTGTCAACAACTACGAGCATAAAGCCTTCATGAACTATCATTAGCTTCCTGTCATTTGCAATAGTTGTGCATCTGAACTTCTCACTGCAGGCCCTTCCTCCTCATTAGTACAGTAACTGTATGAACCAGAAATGCACACCCAATTGCTAGTGAACTTGTTGTCCTTGTTAATTTCCTTTTCTTATCCCACTGACTTTAGAGGACAGTTGTTCTCATTAGCATTTCTTTCTCTCCGTACTGAACTGACATTCCACCATCATGCCTTGTAGCTCACAAGAGTGATTTTTAGCGTTCATGCTTCATTTAATTCAGTTATTCTCTGGTGTGTAATTAAAGCAACGCACATTATAGCCAAAAAAGAGATTTAATTAAATATTCCACTGAGTGACTCCAGGTGTTTGAGTTGTGCTTGTACATTTCAGAACATTAGTTTATATAAAGAAATGGGCATAGTGCCATTATAACTAAAGCAAAATAGATTGGTTTGTCAAAACATTTAATTTTTTTCTGCTGTCAAGAGCTAACCTTTCAACAAACAGTAACAGAGTGAGACATTTCGAGTTTGATATTTTATAAACTCATGCCTATAAGTATACTAACTGACAGTTTAACACAAATAATTAAGGATATGCACTGCTGATGGGCATTCTGTAGTCTTGAGTTTGATTCCTTTAGCTTCCATTTGCACATTATCTGACTTTAAGCAAGACATTTAATCAAACAGGGCTGAATTGTTGACTCTGAAACAAGGTACATGCACCTAGCAGGCTTCTCAAACTAACAGATAAATTAAAGCAATGCACCTTATCATGGTTGGTGGGCTTACATTTCACTGTGATTCTCACAGCAAATTGTCTGGAGCTTTGGGATCCTGATGTGGTCATCCTTTGGAAACTGTCTAAGATGAGGGACCAGACTAAGAACAATGTATAAAACAAGACTCACTTGATAGCTACTTCAAAAAATAAGAGCATCACCTGGAAGAAGGACACCTGCATGGATCTCTGGAGCCAGGCCAAGTGTAGACGTCCATCAGTGAGTGTCATGTAAATAGACTAGATAACCCACATAGCACTGTTAGCCTCAGTGAAAATCACCTGCAAAGTAAAGGAAGTGGTTCAGGTGTGATGCTAGTCATGTGGCAGGTACAACTGGAATGGATTATGACTGACAGATTCTGGCAATGGAAATGCCTCTTCTGCTACAGAATGTCATTTCACTACTCAAAAAAGATTCAGAGCCTATGTGGGAAGTTGTAAAATACCACATAGGTATACTTGGTTTTAAGTGCACCCACAACGTAGGTTTTAGAACCCTTGATCTGGCACGGTTTCTCTCCTACTCTAGAGTTAGTCTTTAGGAAAAACACAAAGAGAACAGGTACTGAGATGTTCACCAGGCTGATGCTACTCATTTAGAACAATTGCCAGTAATGGTGGTAGTGATGGGGCATTTCAGTTCAAATATCAGAATGAAAGACTCATTTGGTTGTTTTGCATATGCACTTAACAGCTATTATGAGAACTTGGCATTCTTGGTGACCATGGGATTGAGACTTGAAAGGGTACCATTTGCTGAGTCTGTAGTTCTAATGACAGACTTCACATTTTACCATGGAAATGATGAAGATATGAACAGTTGATAGGGAGGAGCATATTCTCTAATTCAACATATAAAAAGAACCTTTGTGAAAGGCCAGTGCCTGAATTTGTATCTGTTTTGTCAAACCTGAGGACACATGCTCAGGACACTCAGGTGAATAGTGGTTGAAATGCCGGCTGATCAACACTTGACAGAAAATGAGGTCAGACAGTAGCACTGGAGGCTAGTCAGATATGAGAAATCGAAATGTGCAGAGAGGGATAACTATTAAATGCTTTTGTGTAGGATGGGTTTTCTACTGCATCTCCAGCGACTCTCCACCTCCTTTTTTCTTTAATCTCTTTGAAGTGTAAAATTAAGTGTGTCACAGCCTCATTTGTCAATCCCAGACACAAAGAAAGACATCAAGTAAGGCTGTCATCTTAATCAGTCATTCCCCATACCTTTGCAAACAGTTACAACTCTCCTTTAATTTCAATTTCTTTTTTAGTTTTCAGTTGTCCTATTATCCATCGACTTCATGCTATCCTTGTATATAATCCCTTTTCTAGCTTTCCATTTTTATTGTTCTCAATTTTTTTATGGGATCCTCTTACCATTTCTTCTCCCTTTATTATTTTCTATTACTAGCCTATTATTGTTCCTGCTTTCTTCACAATGAGTTATCACTGATCCCTTTCCACTTTGTTTGGTTTTGATTTTTAGTTATTTTATATTTGTGAATTGGGTGAAAGGTCTGGTTTGAAGTCCCTTTTCAACCGTGATTCTCCATACTTGCTCCCTTATGAAGGCCTCCTCCATCCTGTCTCATTCTTTTTTGCAGTTTATTCCTGTCCTGTTCATTGACCTGATGGAAGTTCCTTTTATGTACCCTAACTTTCCCAGTCTCTTCAAACTTGCCTCCAGCACTGCTTTGAGGCCTTTTCCCCTTTTTAGGTTTCTTCTCTTCCTCCACTTCATGCACTTCAATCCCATTCTCAGATATAGTGCAGAGTAACATTTTGCATATTGTCCAAAAACTGTGATTTCTCATCCTCCTATCGCTGTCTTTCCCTACAGCATTCTTTCACTTTCTTCTCTCTCTTCCTTCCATACTTACTCACTCACTGCATATTTTCTGGATAACTTTTACAACTTTATTTGACCCCATGAAGTTGAAAATTCCTCAGGTGATGCTACACCTTATGGATTACCATTATTTTTATCATGTTCACCCTTCCTACCATTATGGAAACCCTTCCCTTCCATTTCCTTAACAGGTATTCTATTTCTAGCGGTTCTTACTTGTTATTTATTTATTTGACATTTGTTAACTGGGTTTGTCCAATTGGGTAGAGACCACTTTTCAATGGAGACCCGAGGAGAAAAGCTCCACAAAACAGTTACATAAGATTCGAATGCATGCACGAATACAAAAATTATACAATAACAAAGTATACAAAGCAGACATTTCATAACACACGAATCTGAAAAATTGTAAAACTTTATATATTTTTAAGACAGAGATAGTATGAATGAGGATGAGTTAAAAGAGAAACAGAAAGCTGAACAGTATGAGATAGGAAGATATCTAAAGAGAGGCAGAAAATGTGGGGGAGAGGCAGAGAAATAGTATAAGTTAGGAAGGGTATACAAATTATAGTAAATATAATTTAAATGGAAGACTATAGTAGATAGGAATTGACAGGTAGAGATAAAAGTGGGGTAGGAAGAGAAATATAAAGGTAGGATTGGAAGATAGGAATATAGGATTATTTTGGGTCATTGCAAAAGCATAGCCATTGCTTCTGGTAGGTAGCTTTTAGTGCAGTTTTGAAGGATCTGGAGTTAGTGATAGATCTGATATGAGGTGGAAATTTGTTCCAGGCTTTTGCAGTGGAGTAACTATAGAATAGTTTACCAACATTTTTGTTGGGCATATAGACTTGATGAGTTTTTTCTTATTATCTCCATGACCTACAGCCCTAGGTACTTGGTTCATGGCTTGGTTCCTATCTTTCCATATCCCTCATCCATGATTTATCCATCTGTCTCACGTTCACTTTTTTTTTTCTAGATGCACTCCAGGCCAGTCTGTTCTGTAACTCTCTCAAAATGTCCCTGGGTTGTGTCCAGAGACTCCTCTATGTTTTTTGCCATTAAAATACAATAATATGTAAACATACAGAAATACGCCTTTCTCCATCCTTCCGTCCCAAATCACTGTAGCTTCACCCTTGCACTCTTCTTAAAATGTTAGGATCAAAATGAGTGACAGAAGACATACCTGCCTTGTGCCTTCAGCTTTCCACTGACCAGAATTTTGTCACTGCATTCTTGTACATGGGCTTTACCTACATTATGAATTTACCTTCCATTTCCCAGCCTTATGGGCTTTTTAGTAGCCATCCCTTTTGACAGTATCAAAGGCATTCTTGTTGTCAAATAAGACACTAGCCCATCCTCCGTCCTTCTGTCCTTCTCTATTCGTTCCATGAATATTAAAAGAAGTCACCAGCTGTCTACACAGGATCTTCCATAGACTAATTCTACATGATACTTTTAATGTATTCTGGGTTGTATTCTCTGTTTATAAAACTAAAACATTTGTCACAATTTTATTATCTGCATTTATGATAAAAATCAGTCTGAATGCCCCTAGCTCCATTGTTTCTGCCAACTCTTTGGGAAGCATTATTAGACCTACTTCCCTCACTGTGGTTGGGAAGGACTTTGTCTTCTGGCTGCTACTGAAGAGTTTGGTTAGCTCTCCTTTCACCTTCACAGCTTCACTGAACTCATCTGCATACCCATTCACCACCACAGTCTTCCCTTCCGCATTCTTTGGAAGGGCTTCTTTCTCCTTTTTTTTGCTGACTCCATTCAGCTTTTTTTTCCTTTCTGTGTTTGTGTTGTTTCCCCAGTTGCATCTGTCACACCCTGTTTCTCTCCCTCCTTTTTTCATATGACAATTACCTGCTCATACAATCTTGGTCTTTCTTATTTTCTCTCCCTTACCAGTAACATCCCCAAACATAATCCTCAGGTATATTATGATGCTATTTTCCCACCTTACTCTTTCAACTGCCATGCAGAAATATTACCTGTTTTGTCTCCCTGTTCTTACCAAAATTCTTTCCTTTACTACATTCCTTAATCAGTGCTTATGAATTCTGTCGGCTTGAGTTCACATACTGCCATACGTTCCACCAATCTAGCTTCCTCTATTACCTCTCTGCAGTCTACAGCCTCCAGCAAACTCATTGTCCTTGACAGAATGACAAACTGCTCCCCACTCTGTATCTTCCTATATTCTGCATTATCTACCTCATTACTGCTGCTTGTCCCAAACTTCTGCCTGACCTGCTGGTTTTCCTTTACTATGGTCTTTACCCCATTCTTTAACATTTCTTTTCACTTTTCCATTCTGCATACATTTTCACCTCATCTCCATTCATCCTTTCTTTCTTCTTTCTTCCCTCACCCCCGTCATATACACTATATACCCCATTACCACTGGGACATTGTCCAATATTATTATCCTTTTCCTAATTTCCACTTTCTTTAACTAGAACTGAGTATTCCACCTCACTAATGACCAATCTAATTTACTTCCTTGGACTCTTTCCTTTCATGGAAATGTGAGCTGTGTGGTTTCTCTATGGCTGATCTTTCACATATTCACCCACCTTTCTCTCTTTTCAAATCCTCCCTTATTTTACTCTGCTTATGCATATACTGTTCTCTTTTTCCCATCTTCTTTCCCTGTTTTCACTTAACATTACAATGAAGTCACTCCCCTCACTTAGTTTAATTCCACCTCTGAATTGCTCCATAGCTCCACTCTTGTTTTAAAGGACTACATAAAAAAACTTCCCTGTCATAACTCGGGGCATATTGTTTGCTTAGCTTCCATTTCTACCTTTTGATTTCTCATTGCCAGAGCAACCAATGCTTGCACACACTGTACACTCTTTTTCTATCTTTACTGCCATTCTTTCCAGAATACTGCAGCTTAGACACTTTTCTCCCAATACCTTATGTCTTTAACCTCCACTTTTGGGCAATCTGCCATCCCCTTCTTTTCCACTTCACTCTTCCAAAATGTTCTCACTTTGTTTACATGGTTTGAAATCTTTCTTATATTCCAAGTTAATACATGCTAACATTCTTCACCTCAGCCTCGTCTCTCACTTTCTAACTTTTGCTGTCCAATGACTTGGTCCCCCCCGCCATCCTTGGGCACTTCCTATGTATATAGCCTGCAAAGCTGGGCATTTTTGTTCACTGTACTTAAATGTCCATTTCAGGAGTGAGTTGTGAGCACTGTCTGGTTATTTAACATTCTCAGAGATACAAAGAAGGCAAGTAAAGGCTGAAGAAGCAGATTTTTTATCAGCTTGCCCCATTAATCCCATATGCTAACTTCCAGACTAAGTTTTGCTACCTGCAGGTGTACTCCCAAGTTAATCACCTTTCTCCAAATTTTCTCAACCACTCCTTTTGATTACCTCAATGAACTTGTCATTCTACCTTCTGTCTTCCTTCACCATTATGTCACTTGTCTCTCCTTAATTTCCTTCTTGCTTCTTAAGCTCCCCCCATTGCAGGTGTCTGAAACCCCAGTGCTGCCTGATTTCATACCTCAGACTTACCTGCTGTTTTGGATATCAGGTTCCACATTCATCCTTAATTCTTTTCTGTTGACTGTTGATTGCTCATCTCATATTTCCTTTGGATGTGTGCCACCTGACTCCACCACTGGTCTGTTTCCTTTTCTGTTTAACTTCTGGTCTCTTCATCCAATGTTCACTTGATCTGTTTTTCTGTCCTCTGTGCATTGACCTGTCTCCTCCTCTGTTTACATTTTGATTTTATCATCCTTTGTTCTGTTGCTTCTTTTCCCTGTTTTCTGCTCCTCTCTTTGTTTTCTCCCTGACCCGCTCTTTCTCTATTTACAACCATCTTTACTATGTTCAATGTAGTCTTCCTCCCTGTTTTGTACTATTGTTGTTCTGTTTTATTGCCCTAAGATATCAGCCCTTGCCCTCTAAATCCCCTACACCATAAGGCGTGAACTGTTTTCCTCTGTGAGTCATGTCTCTCTGAAGTTTAATTTGCCTACAAAGCTCAGTTGTTTCTTTTTTCTTCCTTATGCATACAAATTTATTTCCATGCTTCACTTATCTATGAGCATAGACTACATTTTATTTATCTCCTCCCTTTCCCTTCAGTCCTCTTTCTCTTCAAGGTCTGCTTTGCTCTTAGCCATTCTTACTTCCCCATTACTTAAAAACCAGGCTGTCTGCCCAGACTAGTGTTCCTTCTAAAGCTCTCTTATATGAGGCCCTCCCTTCCCCAATAATGCTTTTACTCTGGGGACTAGGATTGTTTGTTTGCTGGAATTTTCACATTTGTTGCTTCATTATTTCTGTTCTCTTTCCTCTTCCAAAGACTATCTCTCCTCTCCTTTCTCAGAGATGGCAGTCAATGCTATTCCTTCTGTTATAATCTGTTAGCATGCTGCCCCCACAACTGTTTAAATTTGTTTTCTTTGAACTCAAGGCAGCCATGCAGCAAATCAAGATCTGAGTAAGCTACAATGACTGCAAGTTACTTACCAGGTGCTCATCGTTTCACACGCCCTGTACACTATTAAATGACGTATGCATTCCAAACTTTTTTCATTCAAAGCAGAACACAAATCATTGTATTCAAGAAAACATAAAGTTCTCTTATCATTTTGTTTAAATTGTTTCCCTAGTTAACTCAGTTCAGCAGGGAAAGTCGAAGCAGTTTAATGGTACCTGGCTGTTTTTATACGCTGGTTCGGCACAGTACCTCATTTTTATTTATTCCCCTCTGTGTCCTCTTGGCAGCAATCAGTTCCTCATAATCTTAGTCAGTCAGAGGAGGTTTTAAAAGCAAAAGCTTTGCTTTGTTTGTTCTTTCCAAGGTCAGTAAAATATTCATCTCGGTTCTGTTGTATAAGGCAATTTCTTTCCTCTAACTTGAATTCCTTTGCTTACACCTGTCATTTATATTAGTTTTGTTGGAGAAGGCACTTTTTTACCTCCAACCTGAATTATTGGCTTGGTCCGTCATTCACTCCTATTATCTAAATTCTCTCCATTTCACTACAGATGCTTTATGATATTGAACAGTTCCTCTCTTCCAGTTGTTTTGATTCTGTCTAAACTAAGAACCAAATCCAACAAAAATCAAGAACCAGAACACCAAAACATTGCCTAGCAACCAGGACTGTATACCGCTCAAAAAATCAGTGTTTATACAAATGGTAAAAAACATACAAACATCCAGAACACAGAAAAAAAACAGTGCTCCAACTAAAATCCAAAGACCGTTTAACGAAAAATTCAAAGTGCTTTTGTCCCAAAAAATTATTGCAGGACTTCATCAGAGATAAAAACAGTTACACTTCCTTATATAACATTGAAACAAGAAGTGGTAAACGTAATCAGACTTGAAAAGTTTAAAGAAACGGTATCATATTATTACCTGTCAAATATAAAAAATGCAAACCCACTCCATTTTATTCAAATTTACACAACACACACCTTTCCATTAACCTAGATGAAAATGAAGTACATATATACAAAGATTCATGGGATTTTCTTACGAATGTCAGACAGGAATTATATGCAGATGGTTTGATCTTGGTAACACATTTTCATTAAATGGTCTTTGGATTTTAGTTGGAGCACTATTTTTTTATTTTCTATGTTCTGGATGTTTGTATGTTTTTTACCATTTGTCTGAATCCAGATTTTGCATTCCTGGTTGTGAGGCACTGTTTTGATGTTGATTCTGTATTCGTCAACTTTGGTTCTTCTTTTTCTCTGGTGTATGCCATCTTCTATGAAACTGTTACTCCTTTTCCATTGACTGGGTACTTCTCTCTGCTGCTTATTTCCTTTATGCAGTGTATGGCCATTTCCTAACCATCAAAGTCATATAACTCCAGTGAAGTGATGAATAGAAATTGTTTTTCTCTCTGCAGTTCATGACAAGTGTATCAGGAATATTAGCCAATAAGTAATCACAGATTTATTGACGTTATCCCTTTATCTACTGTCTGCTTTCCTTCTCTTGCATAACTTGGCTGGGAAATCTGGCAGTAATTTTGTAGTTCTGACCTTAAGCAGACATCATTGTGGGAGCCTGACAGCTCCTCTCTCATTAAGATCAAATTTTAAGGGCATTATATTGAAGCCTTACTTGTTGAATGGACAAAGGATACAATGCAATAGAAGGCTTTCAATAGATTTTTAGAAGTAAAGGGCTATAACATATGTTTACAGAAATTAGAAGGTCTTGTTTGATATACTTTTTGGAACATTCAGTCTCTAAGTCATTATCAAGTTGCATGCCTCATTATTTTAAAACAAAACTGAATGCAGTTCTGTTCTACACATGTATTACACTAATCTAAAAAAAAGTTACCAGGAGTAACCAGAAAGGACATTTTACCAAGCTTAGAAGAGGCACATTATTGTGAAAAACAGCAATTCATAAAATGATATTGAAAAAATGAAGAAAATGTTTGGGCAGCACGGAGACCACAGCAATGATGTGGAAAGATGTGTCTAGAAATGAATGTGATATGTAGAGGTGTGTTACTGCATGTCAGTCATAAAGCAGTTAAAGATCCCAATCTCAGGCTGACCACAATATACTGACTGCTGATGCTACAACCTAAAGTAAACTCTTCTATGGCATTAGCAAGTTTGTATGAAAGATGATGGTTAGCACAGTGAGTCTTTGAGAAAATGTTCATCTTTAGGGAGAAATAATAATGAGAAAGGCAAACACATGCATGGAATGTGATACAGTCATGATAAAACATAATTCAAATAAAATGTAATGCTGGGATTCCCAGATAAATACTGGGTAGTACAGTGCTAGTTACAACATGTAGCAGTCATGCATAGGGTGTGGGTGAGTATGTAATACATGTCTTCTTAGCGGTGTGCTGCCTCATGCTGTTTGCATAGTAAACCTTCGAATAGTAGCATCACTCAGTTATGAATCCCAGCCTATACAAACTGACAGTGCTGCTTCACAAGTGTGCTAAAATTAGGTTTTGCATAGCCTTTTACAGAACAAATGTATCATGTCTTGGATTTTCTGAAGTAGTTTATGATATCTGCTTGCTTATACTTTGAGTATTTGTATACTGAAAAGTGTATATTGAGAAAACTATTAATTATTTAAAAAGCTTATTGTGCTGAACATATAAGAAATACAAAGAGTTGTAACACCATACATGCTGGCTGTGCATGAAATGGAGAAAAGGCATTATTCTACATTCATGAGGTGAAATACACTGTATTTGTACACCAGAAAAAGGAGGCAGAATGATAATTTAACAGAACATAAAGTCAACTGGTAGTATAGACAAGGGGCTTATTTGTAACCTTTAAAAAAAGACAATGCAATTTGGTTACAAGTGCTTAACTTACTACTTATTCCCCGGGATTCATTAAGCTTGCGCCATGCGCTGGAGTAGCGTCGGCAATCTAGTGCCAAATATGGCCGTCGAGCGATTTAGGTAAGAGCTTTTTCCACGTGCACTACCAGCATACGCCAGAGCTGCGCAGCTCCCGGTGCATGTATGCTAATTATCCCATGCGCAGCAGTGTAGCATGCAAATGAAGGTATATAGCGATTCATGAAGGTGTGCAGGTGTAGCATAAGCATGTAGAAATGTAAACCAAAAAAAATGGTTTACATGTTGTCAAACATAAAATCTGAGCCATGAAAGCGGACCAAACTTATGTATTATAATGTTAATATATGCCAATGGCTAAATATATAGCCAATGGCATAAAACAACATGCACAACATATAAAAAATAACATTTCATTTCATGGCCACATCAACGCAAAGTAAAACCGCAGTGCATCGGTGCGCAAATGGGATCATAATGAAAATATATTTAGATGTCATAAAACTGTAATGTAATGCAATTCATGATATCCTCATAATAGTCAATGGCACACATGCTGCACCACAACCATGGCGCAAGGGTTGCTAAGAGTCTGTGACAGTGTTCCGTGCAGTAACTAGGAATTAGCAGTCAATGCCATGCAAATGAGTCAAGTAATACTGAATTGTAAACGTCCTGCCGGCGTAAGGATGTACCACACAGCATAGCATTACAACACTGAGGAGTGGCCTGGAGGTAAAACTGACATCAAGAGAGGGGTGTGCCACCATATCTGTAAGTACATTCGATCATTGCTAATCCATGTTGGATGTTGCTAAGCAAAGCCACAGGATAGGGGCGTGGAAGTAGCCATAGCTTTGCTTAGCTGAGAGCACACAAGGTCACCGAAAGTTCATGTGAACGTGGATGAAAACACGTACGAAACCCGGTAAACAGATGTGCACGGCAAGCACCACAGCTGAAACAGGAAGGATATGGGAAGACAATAAGGAAATGCTGCAGCATGATAATTGGAGTACAAATGAGTAATTAACACCTAGAAACTTACAGTGGGCCATAGACAACAGCTAACAAGGCTGCTAGCAGCTACCCGCAGAACAGGAAATGGGAGGTGACGTGCAGCTTAGAAAAGAGAACTGTCACAGCAGAGCAAAGCAAACTTGCTGTAGATCAGCTACATAACACATTTCCCAACACAATCTTGGGTTGTGGAAGCACAATGCAAGAAAGGCAGCAGCTGGATGCATGCCTGACAATGGGAGGTGAATCGGGTTGAAAACAGAAGTAAAGGGCAATAGACGAACCACAGCAGACAAGCGTAAGTCAACACCAAAGGCCCCACAATAGCAGTACCTGTTGTAAAACCAATAATTAAGATACCCTGCAGCTGGAATAGCACAAGCACACCCAATTACACCAGCATCATCCATTGCACAATAGTATAAGGTGTGAAAGCCCCACACACACACACTTGTGTATTCCCAGACACTCTGCACCATTGGTGCATACAGATGGGGAACTTTTAATATGTATATGTTAGGGGCTGCCATAGCTTTGATTCACCAGCATGTGTTGGAGACTGAAGGTGGTGTGGAGGATGATGCTGATAACCATCTCAGGCACCGGTGGAGGAGATGAGTGATCAGACCCAGGGTAATCTACCAGGGGCTACATGATCTGGAGATAGTAGAGCATTACAGGTTAGACAGGGACATCATACAGCAACTTCTTGAGCTGTGCCGGTCACGCCTCAGAGCCAGAAGTAACAGAAGGGATCCCATCCCAGTGGACGCGAAGGTTTGTGTAAGCTTGAGAATACTAGCCACACGTACCTTCCAAAGGCCAAATGGGGATATCATGGGGATCTCACAGGCATCAGCATCCAGGGTAGTCCACCAGTTCCTGGATCCCATGTTACCACATGCCAATGAGCACATACACTTCCCCCGAATGCAGGAGGAGTTGGCCAGCAATATGTATCTCTTCCACTATGTGGCGGACTACCCGGAGGTACTGGGTGCAATAGACCGCACGCACATACACATCAAGTCACCACCCAGTGAGCAGGGTAGGCGCTATATAAACCTCAAGGGATTCCTCTCCATCAACTGCCAGGTCATGTGCAATGCCCAGGGCATTATCATGGATGTGTGTGCTGGCAGTCCTGGAAGCTATCATGACTCCCACATCTGGCATGCCTCACAGCTGTATCAGGTATTTGTCAGGGGGGACATCCCATATGGCCACCTGGTGGGGGGATGCTGGCTATGCACTGAAACTGTGGATGATGACACCCATCAGAAATGCACACACAGCCACGCAAGAACACCATAATGAGGCACATGCAGAAACCAGAATCATCATAGAGCTTGTGTTTGGGATGCTGAAATCATGGTTCCATTGTTTGGACATATCTGGTGGAGCCTTACAGTACTCTCCAGGAATGTGTGCCCACATCCTCATAGTATGTGCCATGCTACACAATATGATCCTGTGGAAACAGCTGCAGCAGGGACAGAATAGTGAAGGCCCTCACAGCCCACCACCATTGCCAAGGGACCCACAGGCACAGGGGCGACTCAGACCATGAACATGCTGTGTAACCCCAGTAGGCAGACAGAGGCATGCCCAGTATGCCTATGCCTTGGCAAAGAGGGAACATATAGCACACACACTGACAGTGTTGGCACTCATGGAATGACACCCTTCTCCACCTGCACACACAGCAAACATGGATGGCACACACACACGGCCACCTGTAAATTGTCATGTATAGGTTGTTTACTGTGTGCATCTTACATAGGTAGCCCTCAACTATTGTACACACAACCACCATTGGCACAAGGTAAGTCAATACCTGAACAGTATATTAAGCTATCAGCATGTGTCCATACTGTATGTACAGGTTCATAGATACATAGGTAGGTACATGCCCAACCGCCAAGGCCACTCATAAGCATAGGCAAAACGTGTCTGCTATCACCATCCCATCGATCAACTAACTGTCCTTCTGTGGAGCAGAGCCACTTGTGGGATCCCTGGGGTGTAGCTACTGTTCACCAGCCACTCTGCAAGGATTCCCTGGAGTGTTAGTGAGGGGTTTTGCATAATGTAATCAGGGATGTAGTTCCAAATAATGGGAAGTATCCCTGACAGGAATCTTCACAGATGTGTACATGTTACATAGTATACCTTAAACACAGCTTGCATATATAGGTAGTTCTTCACAGAATAATAAACGTGGAACACACAACCTCTGAAATGTGCGTTCATCACCCTTGCACTACCAGTGCCTGCTCTGAGAGGTAAGATATCACTGCCAGGATTAGAACATACAACCATGTACACATTCATCACAATAACATACCACTAAGCTACCTGAGATGTACCAATGGCAGTCGTGTATACTGACAGGATATAACACAAAAGGTAGGAATGTGTTGAAATAATACAAACCGGCATGTACACAATGAAAGGTGTATGTTTTTTTATATATATATATATATATATATATATATATATATATATATATATATATATACACATCATCATATATAGAGAGAGAGAGAGAGAGAGAGAGAGAGAGATATGTTGATATATGGGGTATACATATATATGTAGATATATAGATAGGTTAACAACATCTACATAACCATGGAGGTACATATAAATGGGATACCTACCACATACTGACTGCTTTACATACCGACGCACGTAATCCCGAGGCTTAAGGTCTGAAATAACACAGTACTGAAACACCAGATGCGCAAGGTGTAATCTCACGATGTTAATGGACAGTTAGTCAGTGCTTCTGGTGTTGCAGTTTGTGTAGGTTACTGTGTGTACGTGTGTTTTTTAGGGCTGTAGTCTGTGTAAGTGTTTGTGTTCTGTGTGTGGTGTGGGTTCTTGGGGGACTGTAATGTGTGGTTGTGGGTTAGCTTTGTGCATCTGTTTGCACGACCTAGGATGTAGAATATTAAAGTAGGGGGTGGTGTGTGGGGCGCAGACACCTACATGGGTTATGTAGGGGGGCTTGGCCACCTGCTCATATGTAGTGTAGGATGGTTTGTTTGGATGTGTTGGGTAGCAGTGTGTCTGTGTGTGCATGTGTGTGTTCCATGTTCGTGTTACCTTCGCGAGTTACTGTCGATGTCTGTAATGTGGGGTATGGGAATCTGTTCCCGGGACTGTGTGTGTCGGAACACTGTGGTTTTGGGATTCCATAGGTCTCCCGTATACAGTGGTTGAAGTGTTCACATATGTGTATAACATAGACCATAGCAATCATACATTCCGCACTACCAACCTTTATGAACAAAGGATATGGAGAGTATATGCCTATACACCATTACAAATATGTGCTATGGACATAAGCCAATGATAGTGTTACCACCTGTTCCACTTTGTGAGGGACACTCCTTCTTTGGGCGGTTGTATCCTATCCAAATATATTAAACATGGCAAATGTCCTGGGATTGTAGGACATAATTATGTCCCATATGTACTGTAATAGTTGCATACAATAGTTATTTCTGTATCTAAAGTACCTACATGGTACAGGAAACAGGATAAGATACTAAACTGCTACAAGAATAAGCATATAATTAGGCAAGAAAGGAAAGTTCTATCCCTTGTACTGACCATGGGTTTGTGTCAGCCTGTAAAATCAGATGTGTGTCCTGAAAAGGACCCGCTATGGACATATGAAAATGTGGCAACCCTAGCCAAAGAGGCTCAGTCACCAACACAACTACGATGACTGCATATACCTGTGACAGAAATACACAGCTATCATGAGGCAACACGTTATTACATTCAGATGTATTACCAATGGGATTCAAGGACTAACATCACCTGCATGCTATACAGGAACCACATAACACTGCCTTAATGAATCAGCCTGCAAATACCATTGTATTAGTCCACAAAAGGATAGGTGTTCAAATAGGGAAGGAACCCTCACGCCCATAGCGATTATGTATAAAAGCAGTTCCTACACACCTGCATTTGCTAAGCACACCCACCATCACCCCCACACCCAAACATATTACAATACAAACTGTAATAACATCACAAATCATTCACACACTGTACGACATCTGCAGAAGCTTTAACATACCTTGTCAGAGACACACTAACATGGCCCTATTTGAAATAGCGGCTGTTATACAATGGAACAGCTGCTGATTTAAAAGGGTTTGTTTGCACTAATCCCATTGCAGAGGGTTGTGCATACTCCAGGATGTGTTAGCAATTAGTGAGTAACAGCACAGTATGCTACACTTGTACACCAAATAAAGGATGTCTGGTGAGTACACTGTACACCACATAACAGTTCATGCATAGCCATACGGCCTTGTGCCGGCCAAACATCCTTGCCAGACTTAAACATCTGCAGATGTGTCAGGTACAAACAAACCCTGCATAAGTAGCACTGTTCTGAAATATAACAGCTGTACTCACATGTAGAACTAAATCATCTAGCCATTACACACAGTCCACAGGAGTCATGAAGCTAATATATCTCTGTGTGTCTCCATATAGCTGTTGAAATATATCGCAATAATCTCCCTCAAAAGTAAGGCAAACAGACAATGCCCAAAAGGAGTACTCACTTATACACCACTGTTGCCATGGTATCAGCTAATGGAGTAGCTGCACAACTGATGTGCATCCAATTAACTACTTTGGAACAGCAATTGGTGGATAGGATACCACATGTTACCTATATGTAACTAGAAAAGGATGTGTCATCACACATTCAAACCATCCGTATATACCAAGGGAACATTACAAATAACATTGAAACACAAAACGAAAAGGATTGAATCAACTGTTAACGATACGTCGGGTTACTAATAAGGTATGTAGAACAGTCAGTATGTCTGTGTATGTAGTACTATTCTGTAGTATTTAAAGTGCATGCAATCCATATAGTGAAAACAGCTATCTTGTAGTGATGCTTTGTTGAGCATAGTAATGCTTGTAGTATTTGTGTGTACTGCTATAGGTCACAAGGCAAACACCACATACACCACAAGGGATGCTATATAAGGGCTTTGAACAGAAATACTCCTCACCAGCCGACGTCAGTGGCAGGGTTGGTCCAACAAGTATGTGCTATAACAGGGGATAGTATATGTTGATGTATTGTAACTGTAGCCATATGTATGAGTGTAATAAAGAGAATAACATGTGGAAGGTTGGACCACTGTGCAAGTATGTTTTGCATTGTGGGATATTGTGCCAATAACTGTGTAATGTACAGTACTGTAAGCAGATATGTATTACAAGTTACATAGCATTACTGTAATGGTAGGCAAACATTAGTTATGTCAATTGGCATTTACAATGCACAATAACATGATACATATGTCTTTTAGTGAGCCAAAAGTTTATCAGCATGATAGCAAAGTAAAATGGCAGCACTATTTAACTATCCATGCACATAAGACATGTAATATGTGCAAAGGTAGGTACTAGGCTGTCTTACCAAGGGTATCTGTAAGCCTAGCTAGCATGTGTTGTCTTTCGTCACCCCCATAGGTTGGCTCCCTGTGCCTCTGAACGGCAGAGCCAATAGTTCCCTGTGCCTCTGTCCAGCAGAGCCCCAGCAGTGATCCCCGGGTACATGTCTGTCGCCCATCCACACATCAAGGTTTCCTTTGAAGAGTACTCATGAGGGGCCCTGCCTGTTGTACATTGGAATCACGTTCCAAAGCATAGGGAGTGTCCGGGTCAGGAATCTAGCCATTCAGCATGTCCTACTCATCGTTGTGGTTAGGTGTATATCCCTAGAGCATGTGGCTCTCAGGGGCTTCTGTTTAGGTGGAGCATATCCAGCAATACATGGTTGGACATGGGCCTTGTATGTCAAGCAGAAATCACCTGTGAGTATGCGGTATGCAACTGAGTAAAGCTGGAGTTTCGTAGGTTGGGCTGCATAGGTCATCTGTTTGAAGTCAGTAATCCTCTTGGTGTGGTACTGGTGTGGTCTTCCAAGCTGTTGCAGTTGTCTTTTAAGGTATATCCCAAATGGGGTGTTGTATCCTTTAATGGGTCTGATATGACATGTGTAGAGTCACAATGGCCCCTCTGATCTGGATGCGAACCCATTAGAGATTAGGGGGGCCATGTAGAAGGATATTCTAACCACCTTGTCATTATGGGTATTGAAGGAGAGATTGCTATCTACTGGTGTTTCCGGATCCCGTATTACCTTGTTTGTATGTAGGGGACTAGCACCTATGTGGTAGTCTGCAGGTAATTAGTTATATCCAAAGGGGATGACTATGCATTTTCAGGCATTCAGCTTGATGCCATGATATTAACACCAGGTATCCATCTCAGTGCGACCCTTCCAGAGGGTGTCTGTAACAGCTGGGGAAACAATTATGTCCCCTAGCTTGCAGTCATCTGTAAACCTTTTCAGCCAAAGCCCTCCTGTGCTTGTCTGTACGTCAGAGAAGTATATACCGAACATGAGGGGTCCTAGGACTGAGCCCTGGGGGATGGCAGTTGTAACTGGTATACAGTCGGACCTAGGTTATGCAACTCCCACTGTGTGTGTGTTCTGTCCGTGAGCCACTTTGCAAACCATCACATGACATAGGGGTTAATATTCAGTTGAATGGGTATGTTGATAATACCACAAGGAGGAATGGTGTTGAAAGCCTGTGAGAGACCTAGGTAGGCTGTGTGGACCTCCTTACCCTCATCTAATGCCTTGGTAACGGTCTCTAAGAAGCCCACCAGGTTTAGGAGGCATGGTCCAGCCTTAACAATGCCAAACAGGGAGGGGTCAAAGGTTGGGAGGTACCCAATGTCTCTGTGACAGTGATCCATGATGTGCACCATAGCCTTGCAGACCAGGCTAGTCAGGCCTATAGGGAAATAGGTCCTGAACAAGTGCTTAGCATGAATAAGCAATCCATATAGGGTCTTGGATAATATAAAAACATGGCCCCCTCCCCCAACAGGTACACAAGCATATATCCATGTACACCACACGGCCCCTGTACCCACAACTATGCAGGTACACGCTGCACTCAGTCTGCATGGGACCTGCCCACATCACAGGTTGTATCATACACATATGGAAAAGCAAGATGCTCTCCACGTACACATCATGTAAAACATAGCTCCGTGTCAGGTTGTGTACACACTGAATGGTGCACACCAACATGTATCACAACCCACAAAGGGGGAGACACCACTGATAATGGGAAGTACTGCACTATTACCCTGCTGAGTCTGGTCTGGAAAGCCATGAACCTTGATCACTTAAGTGATGTCAGCAGTACAGATGTAGATGACAGTATGGTTGATGTCACGCTGCATATCATAACCTTGCCAGGTCATAGGACATCATCACCCATACTGTGTATCACCTACACTCGGTATATTAGATGTACATTCCTATGTCACAGGAGTGTTTTATAACAGGACTGCTGGCAGAAACAACACTACAGAAGGTGTCTGAATAATACGTGATCATCACACCAGTGGCAGCTACAGTATGTCAGGGTTAATGAATTCTATTCCCCCTCATTGTAGTCCATAACTCACAGACAAACAGAAGGCATCTGCCTATTGAAGTATGCAAATGACTATGACCTAGGAGTAATAGCTGACTCACACTGTCACCCCTATGTTAATAACCCTGTACCCATGAACTACCACCTAGGCAGCGGTCATCATAATGGACACTTGTGTGTGAGGGATGCAGCTGGGCAGTTGTCTTTCCTGTGATAGATACATCACCACACCTGTCAGGGTGCCATTCATGAATATAGAGATCATTGTCCAGCCATACAGACCACTCAAGTGACCCATATCAGATCACATATTTCCTTTAAGGGGTATTGGCCATTTGCAGATGGCCTACATCAGCCTTCCCATTCCCCATCTCCACTATGTAGCATGATGCATACCCTGAATAAATCCATGTCCAACCCAGTAATGTCGGACATGCTACACGTACTCATCCTGATCTCAAACACATACTTCATGGACATCCACCTACCACATGCTGGACAGATCCTTGTCCCATACACTTGACATAGTCTTGCCATACTATGCATTCCTGTCTGTCAAGACTGCACATCACTCCCCTCTCAGACATGGTGTGATGACCGCAAGGTAATGCATGGTATATGTATCATTAACCCTGTGGATCAGTAATGTGGAACTGCTCCACCTGGTCCCACAGACCCGCCTGTCGGCTACTGCCAGGTAACCTTATATCCTAGATGCATACATGGCCCATGGCATATAGCGCACTAGTTGACTTTGACTGTACATGCCATAGTTGATATCCATCCCTGCAAATACCATCTGGCTAGCCAGTGTCACATGTGTATCACATGTGCAACACAGGTGATACATGGCAGGATGCTGAATTGCTGTACAGTGCCATGTAGATGTATATGGCAGAACACATATATGTAAAACCTTATGTGAGCATGTCTACAGGGTCACAGGTCATGTCTGTTAAGGCAGTGTAATCCTTATATGTGACATATACACTGCATCAAGGTCGACTGTATTAATGTGGACACATCCAGCCATGTGCTGATAGGTAGGAACACCAGTACAGGCAAACAGACATGCCCACATCAAGATAGCAACCACATGGAGTATGAGAAATGTAATCAGGTGACACACACACACATATATGGTGATAATATCCACTCAATATTGAGTGTCACATGTGTGTGACACAAACATGTCAGTGTCATGTAGGTTTGCAAATATAACTATTTAAACTTAATTAATGCGATACACATGTATGTTCAGCTGTAGCTCTGTATGTCTCTGAGGTACTGTGACCTGTCTCCATCATTATGTCTTCCAGATATGCCGCGTGCAAGGCCTCCCCCTTTTACATGCTTGGAGGATGAGGCCCTCATCCCATACCTACTCGATAATCACAACATCCTGTTCAGCCATGTGCCACACGATGCACAGCAGCGGGATACCCTGTGGATGGAACTTCGCAGGAAGGTTAATGATGTGGGCGGCCACAACCGTACATACCAGCAGGTGTGCAGACACTGTACAGACCTCATTAGATGGGCGAAACAGCATGTGAATGCAATCACCAGGGAACAAGGTGCAACAGGTGGTGGACCACCAACCCAGCCCCCACTCACACGTACCGAGGAGCTACTGACCAACCTGGGGAAACCTGCAGAACCACATCCACAAGCGTTAGCCGATAATGTGGAGGTGGGTGTCTCTCAACCACTGAGCCTGGAGTTGCCTGGTAAGTCAGTACTGCACCTACAACAACTATATTCCATATAGCTGCATGTGTCACTGTACAATATCTAATGTAACATCATATGCAAGGCATGTATACACACATGCCGCATATTATAGTATGCTACTCTGTGTGCATACACCATAGTATAGTCTAATGTACTGGTGTATGTGTTATGCACATTGCTCCCTGTAGCCTTTATAGAGGGGTGGATTATGCTCATACTGCTGTGTTACTCTTATTTAGGTACCTCTGGCATTCCGTGGCAACAGCAGCTCATTGCAGGTGAGAGTGTTATTATTTATCAGGAACCATAATGCACAAATCTATCTGACATGTGGCCATTCACAACATGTATGCATAATGTATGGTCCTGTCACAATATACAGGTCAGACTTGCAATGCATCACACTGACTATCCATGTGCCACAACTTGCAAACTATGTGAATCATCTCACTGACATGAATCCTCTCAAACTTTATTGCCAGATGTGTTGACAGCTGTGCATACAATGGTGGAGGTGCTGTTCACTTTAGGAACGTACAACAGATCTGAACTACACATGTGGTGAATACAAACAGTACTACACAGTGGGCTGGGGTATGGTCAGCACACAGGTTTCACCGGTGTGGATCATAGCCCTGCTATGAATGTCACACAATGTGATGTGCTATCTTGACATGTCCATGACATCTATTGGTCTGGCTGCTACACTGCCTACTTAACCTGACAACATATCCCACATACCGCCCTTTATGTGCATAACCCTGTTGTCAGAGGAGCATATATGTCATATGGGACAACACAGACATGTGAAATAGATGCCCATCACTATAATTTGGACAACACATGTACACACATGGCCATGGAGGATGGCCAGAGACATGCAGCAACACACACAATAGAAGTGTTGTGCTTTTGTGTACACTCTGTCGTACAATGGCTACACATGGTTCGGCCATGGTGTTTGTATAATGGCCATAATGTAGATGTGGAACACTGGACATCCTACAGGCCTGTGCACATCTTGTGTAGGCGTAACATCAATCCACCACATAGGATGTGTTGAACATCTTGAGGGTATTGCAACATGACAGCAGTCACCTGTACAGTATCCACATCAGGCTACAGATACAGTACATTGCCGTTGCTGGTGATGGACATAAATGCCATACTAGCTCCTCGTGTGTGTGTGTGTGTGTGTGTGTGTGTGTGTGTGTGTGTGTGTGTGTGTGTATGTGTGTAGTACACAGATGTCATGTGGGACATGGTGTACCAACGTGTTTGCCATGTCTGCCCATAGTTGCCAGGCTGCAGCAATATGGTTGTAGATGTGCAGGGGTGTCATCCGTATACCCATCAGTGACCTGTGTCACAACTTCCACATCATGATTTAGTGTGTATACACCTTAGTGACATGGGTCACATTCCACAGTATATATATATATTGTATCTGAACACAGTCATGGCTATGAACCCTGTCTGTAACTCACACTGTATAGCACTAAAGACTCATCATGATTCCCTGCAATGGCCATGCACATCAGCTAAATTTGCAGTATATCTGTAGGGTGAACCGACAACACTGAATTGGTACACCATTGCCCCACTGTACATTCGACAGGACACCATTGTGTTAAACATGTATGCATGTCATTGCACACGTCAGCAGATCACATGTCATACTACATGTGATTATCAAGGTCATATGCCACACATCAGGCAGGTACACTGTTAACCTGTGCTGGTCCACATGGTGTAACACAGGGATGTATGCTAGCCACTACTATGATTGTGTAGTTTGCATGCCATCTGCTATCACACATGCATGCTGTTGTATGCAACCTAGGGATGTATGATAACTACTACTATTATTGTCTGTGCTGCATGCCGTCTGCCATATCACATGCGTGTGTGTGTGTGTGTGTGTGTGTGTGTGTTTGTGTCTATTGTATAGATTGTAATGTACAGTTCTTGTCTGCCCTCATAAGTGATGTAGGTGCATTGCCCTCCTGCGGTACATCAGATGTTAGTGTCCCCACACACTCTAGCAGTGATGATGAATGTATGATTGGGTCACAGGCAGAGTTATCAAGGGCTGAAACTGTGCCATTGCTTGCCATTCCATCTATAGCCACCTCATCCCCGCACACAGATACCATACCTGCACATACCCCATCACCAGTGGCCATAGAGGAAGGACAGTAGGCATGTGGTACCTTGGAACAGAAAAGTGTGGGGGCTATGGAAGGTCTGCTTGCACACCATGGTGTCAGCCAAACTACTGGTGGTGCCCCACACAGACATGTGACCAGTGCTGCGCGTAAGAGGACCTCTGGCCAACATACTCCTGCATGACAGAGCACAGCAGCTGGTGTCACCAGATGTATGTTTCAGGCTGTAATGGAGGCACGTGCTGAACGATGCAACAGAGAAGATCAGAGGCTACAGAGGGCTGCTGTCCGTTCTTTAAACAACAGCATCCAGGCAATGGTAAATGCTCAACAGCAGATTGCTGATGCTTTGGATAGACGGTTGGGTGACATGGTTCGAGTCCTTGACCATGGCATGACAATCCGTGAGCGTGAGCTGTCTGTGTTGGAACATCTGGTAGGAGTGAGGCATCGGGCACGTGGACGTAGGCCTGCTACATCACCTGTGTCAGGTCTATGTGTACGAGCTACCTCACATGCCCGGTCCCATAGTGGCGGTAGCAGCAGCAGTGCATCTGGTGCTGTGCTGTCCACACCACAACATAGCAGGCCATGTGCGCATGGCCCGGGATGGTCCCAACAGGGACATGGTTCCAGTGGACTAGTGACATCAGACAT